>NC_135133.1:603333-905000 GCF_050908995.1 Andrena cerasifolii | reverse complement strand
TATAAACACTGACGGCATTGGGAAATACTGTGAGAGCGCCATCTAGTTCAGGAAGCTCTGTAATCAGGTCAATCGCGTTACAGGACTGGTGTCAGAAATAGTACAATAATGTTTCTATCATTAAACAGTTTGTTAAATTTTACAAATTCGACATCAAACAGTCGAAATTTTATAGAAGGTGAAAAATTAATTAATGCAGGCCATATAATTTGTTGTGGAATAGCTGCAGAAAGTGATACGCAGTATGAATTAACGGCGTTTTGCGTGCAAACATCTAACTTAATGAAAGGAAGTCCTCATGAGATATCCTTAAGTATTGAAAAAAATAATACAGTAAAATTGGCAAAATGTAGCTGTAAAACAGGACTTAGTGAAAACTGCAAACATATTGTTGCATCATTGACATTTTGTACCAGGTAGTTTAGAATAATGATTGATTCAATTCAATATTAACTACAGATAAAGATATAATTTTTTTTGTATTATAGAAATGATATATCTACACTAAACATTCTTTCACCCACTGATAAGAAGTGTGTATGGAGTGCTCCAAGAAATAAATCTTTGGAGAAATACCTGGTCCTCTACGAGGCCATGAATGTTTTGAAATTTCTAATTCTATAACATCTGCAATTTCAGAGGATGTAAAACTAATCATACGAGAAAAGTTTTCAAAATTGGTGAGGTCAAATTTACAATCCCACATATAATTGTGAATATTTGTTCACCCTTCTTAACTAATCCTATGGGCATTCGACAATTTAAAACTTTAAATGTTTTGAGTCTCTGATTGGATCATTGAATATGCACCCGAGCTTTGGCAATGTCAGCACCAATAAGTGCTTCTTCCTTAGAAAACTGTGACTTTTTTTTCAAGAAAGGAGGACGAATTAATTTTACGTCATGGTCTTTACATAATTTATCAACTGTAAATCCCCTATCAACCATGAGAGCATCATTTTTTTCTACACAATTTATGATGCCACTTTGTTAAAAAATGACATTATCAGATGTTCTTCCACCATACATGTTACGAATAAAACATATAAGGCCACCAGGAGTCACTCCTGTCATGAACTTAATACTGTATGTGTGTTTATATTGTGAATAAGTAGCTATTTGGCAACATAAATTCTTTGGTTTTTGTATAAATATTTCTGTGCAATCTAATACCACCCTTACATCTATAAAATTATTAAAACAAATTGGAATATTTCTAGAAATTTCATTCTTAGTTGCAAAATGAATTGCTTCCTTTAAACAGTGATATAACATGTCAATGGTATTTAAAATAATTTCTCTACAACTTGAAACTGATTGTCGCTTAAATAATACTTTAAGAATTGCATATGAAATATTGTGTTTTAACTTCAATTAACGTCATTATAATTATGCTTCGAATATTTGTTTTTATTAACTTATATTGTGGATATGCCAATTGCACCATACTTATTATAGTATTTAAAAGTTCAAAATTAGTTATTCCAGTTAAAGTATTTAAATATTCTTGTAGTGTAATAGTTTCACTAAAGTCTGTTATTAAGTCTCCACTTTTTACTTGAATACCAACATTAATGAGTTTTATAATGTCTTGAATGTTTTCAATATTTCCATCCTCCCTTACATTGGAAGTAGAAGGAGTACACGGATCAACATTAATAAGATCATTTGATGCACAACATGTTTCAGCTACCTTCTTTTCTCCTTGAAGACGTCGATTTTGTCTTTCATTATTTACTTTAGTTTCTTTTGGTATCTCATGCGTTCCTCTTGGCAAGTTGCATGAAGCTACTGCATTTTTTTTTTAAGCACCTTCTTCCTTTACCATTTGAATGTTAGATATCAAATGATGAAACTAACAATTAACTTATTACATCAAAAGTTAACATACATTGTAAACTTAAATAGTTATGATTATGTCCTACCCTATTTACTTCGCGACTCTGTTTCAAAGTATAGAATTCCGTGAAAATTTCTTGTCCTACCCTATTTACTTCCCGACTCTGTCTCTCTATGTTTCAGGAATGCGCGGTTTGTTTATATCGCGGGGCTCGTTGACCTCGATATATAGCTATCCTTCTTATACTTTGTTGCTATGGAGTTCGCAGGAAGGTCGAAATATAATGCAATATGTGACGGGAAATTAGTGGATTATTCTGGAAGGTAATAGAATTTCTACACGTATATAATGTGAAAAATATAGTTTTATTGAGGCCGTGATGGGCCTCGTTCATGTGCCTCCAGCACATTGAAAGAGAGCCCCAAATTGAGGGCTTCTTCATTGTTTGCACTTATGTGCATAAATGCCTCAATGCACTCGGTACATTGGGTGGCTACCCCAATATTGTAGATCTGCCTCGTGCAGATCATGCAATACTTGAAATTGATTATGTTTCTTCTTATCGTGAGGACATGACGGCTCGCGGCGCTGTAATATTTAGTTTCCTCTGCCATTAGGTTTTTGTAACAGGGCCAACAGATTTTACGACGGTATAGGTCGCTACGGTCCGTCCGATATCCCGGCCACTTTGCTGTCAAGCAGGTCATGCCGAGTAAACGTTGATAATAGTCTTTTTCTTTTTCCTCTTCACGAGGCCGGTGAATGTATTTTTCGTCCGGTGAACGGATCAACATTTTCCTCGTGATACTAATAATTTGATTTTATTTGATTATTATTTAATCTTTTCTTTTCATTTTTCTTTTAATTGATATATGCTTATGCTGTTCCTGCCTTAATTGTTTTCTCTTGGTTGTTTCTTTCTTCCTTCGTTTTATTCTTGCTCTCGGAAAATTTGTGCGTGCTTTCGCAAAGGTGTCACTTTTTGGAATGGGCCCTTGTGTAGCCTCCACCACTTTTGAATTTAGCGCTGTGAAGTTGTTTGGGCTTAATGTCCCTAGGGGCGCCATAATCTGGCGGCGTATAGGCCCTTTTTATTCTGTCCTGGTGGACAACCTTAGTTCGACGGGGGCTCACAGCTATCTTTATATTATTGTTCTTTAGGATTTCTACGATTGTATATGGCCCATCATATTCATTGCTGAATTTATTCCTTTTAGGCTTTAAAACCAGTACTTGTTCGCCTCTGTGGTAATTAACTGAGGATACTTTCTTGTCGTAGTAATATTTTTGTCTGTGTTTTGAATTTGTTAAATTGTGTCTTCCTATTTCGCGAATGTTGAGCAGTTTTGTAATTAACCTATCCACGAAATCTGGACATGTGGCTATTGGATCATTTGGTAGCAAGCTTGATGGTTGTCTGGCCTTTTTCCCATATACTAATTCGTAAGGAGTGTATTTGGTACCCTCATGTATACTTGTATTATAAGAGAACATTGCCTGTGGTAGCCACTGGTCCCATTGTTTTTCCTTTGTTATATAATGTTTCAAATATTCAACCAAGACGTGATGGCTTCTTTCCAGGGAACCGTTTGACTGTGGATGGAATGCTGAGGTTTTGTATTGCTTGATATTAAAGACTTTTGCAAACTTCCGCATGAGAGAACTGATAAATGAAGATCCTTGATCCGTGAGAATGGCTTTTGGACATCCGTATTGGCATATGAAGTGTGTGGTGAATGCTTGAGCTATTTCTTCACTTGTAAATGAAACTAATGGGATTGCTAATGAAAATTTTGTTAAATTGTCTTGTATGGTAAGTATATATGTTTTCCCGGTTTTTGTGAGTGGCAATGGTCCCACAATATCCATGGATATTTTGTCAAAGGCGTCAAGTGGCGTATCTGTAATTATCATTGGTTCCTTAGTTTTAACTCGCACTAATTTTTTTCTTTGACAACTTATGCACGTCTTAATATATTGCCTCACATCTTTTTTCATGTTTGGCCATTGGTACAGGTTCCTGATTCTATTGTAGGTCTTGGTTACCCCTTTATGTCCTCCTACTGGTGATTCGTGGTTTTCTTTAATTATTATAAGACGATCCTGTTCTGATGGCATCTGTACAGTGCCATTGCAGATTGTGATGCTGATATTTGTTTGTAAGAACCTTAGGGTGATTATTTGTTTTAATTTTTCCCATGATATATTAATTTCTGTTCTGGGTAGTGAGATTTTGTTAATGTTATTTTGTGTTAATTTATCATACAGGTTTCTAATTATGATATGATATGCTTCTTCGGTTGGAGGATCTGGCATTACCATTCCTAAAATGGTGCGTTCCGTTTTGGAAATTTCTATTATATTTCCTGCCTGGAGTGGCAGAGGTAAGGTAATTTTAATTTGTTCTTTATTTATAAATTCTGCGCTTTCCTTGCCTATAGGCTCCCTGTATAGCGAGCAAAGCGTCGATTTTGTAGGAGGTTGTAAATCTCCTCGACACAATGTCACTTACTCTTACGACGTCTTGCGGTCATAAGAGCTCACTGGATTCGAAGGTTACTGATAGGTGTGTCGTTCAATAAAATGAGACACCCCGATTAATAAGTAACAATGAATAAGTAACTTTATTATTCTTCAATGAGACAGCCCTGGTGTATGCGGGTACAAAAGATATGATTCGGTGCGAATACGTTCGATTTCTGTTGGCTTCTGCCCCCGGAGGAGCTTGACTTCACGCAGGAAGACTATGGAACCTCCTTCAGAGGGTGTGTCTTGGAAAAAAGAGGTGGTCGAAACTATTAGCTATTGGTGAGACGCGATGTGGAAATGGTTCATGGAAAATGCAACGGAAAGGGAAATCTTAACGAATAATCAGCCCATGAGCCGGTCGCCGCACGGCCATCTGTTTATTATTGCGGCTGTCTGGAGACCCTTGGCCGTGACTCGGGTAGATTGCCTGAATTTTCACGTCAAGTACCGTAACGCTAAAAGTTTACAACCCTCGTATCAAGTTTACGAGGCGCGGACTGACAGACCGAATGTCTAACAGATGTGGCGTCGAAAAGGACAAGGCATCCTTGTGCGTCCTTAGTGGTCTGGTGAAGCTAACGCTCAACACTCCCCATGTATAATAATGAATATTCCTGTGGTTTCCCTTCTCAACCATAAATGGTCTGCAATTTCCCTTACTCTACTTTGAACTTGTTCCTGGTTGGTTATTTTGGGTAGAGCTCGTTGTTGTGGCAATTCCCGTTGTCGTGATGATACCTGCTGTCGGGGTGGTCCGGTAATTGTTTTATAATTATTATTTGGATCTCTTTTTATTGTTACTGGAGATATTGGTCCGGTCAATGTTCCACTAGAGTCTCTTGTGCAATACTTCTTGCCTCTTATCGGCGGGCTATCTTTTTTGCTGCTGCTACTATTACTGGAATTTATTTTGGGAGGATCTCTATAAGTATGGTTATTTGGGACTTCTACGTTTTCGGTTATTTCCATAATTTGATCCCAATCTTTTTCCATTATTTCTATGTCCATTCGTTGTGGACTGCGAGGATGGTTAAGGGTGGATGGCTTAGGGGTTGACGGTGGAAGACCGATTTGTCCAGGGGAGGGATGAACCTCTACTGGTACCTGAATGTTTCTATTCGCTTCGAAACTATCGGTAGATGCGTCCATTTCCTCTGTTTCCCTTTTTGGTGCGATTCCTCTCTTTTTTTCTACCGGTCGGCTTGACGACGTGGTTGTTGTAGTTTTATGTTTTCTTTTTAATTTCCTCTTCATTGGTATTTGGGCTGGATTGAATTCGGATGATGATGAGGAGGTTGATCCATCTCCTTTTGGTTGTTTCGTCGGGTTTGGATTCGAGGATTCTGAAGTCGGGCTTTGATAATGAGCCCGTTTACGTTCCACCTGTAGAGGAAGTGCAATAACTGGGTTTCGTGAGAGGGCGTCCGCGTTAGTATTGTACCTCCCAGGCTTATATATGATTTTATAATCATATTCTGCTAATTTTATTTTCCAGCGCATGAGTCTGCAGGTAGGATTATCTAGTGTATGTAACCATTCTAGTGGTTTATGGTCCATTACTAAAGAAAAACGTTTTCCGTATACGTATGTTCGGAAATGTTGTACAGCGTATATCAGAGCTAGTAGCTCGCGTTCTGTTGGAGCGTACCGTGTTTCAGCATCGTTCAATATTCTTGAGGCGTACGCTATAGGTAGATCTTTCCCGATTTCTCCTTGACTTAGAACCGCGCCTACTGCATAACCAGAGGCGTCTGTCGTTATTATAAAAGGTTTATTGAAATCTGGATACTGTAATATTGGTTCCTCGCATAATGCGTCCCGTAGTGTCTCGAAAGCTATTTGTTGTTTGATTGTCCATTCGAATCTACGATCCTTTCTTGTTAGGTCGGACAATGGTTTTGCTATTTTGGAAAAATTCCTTATAAATCTCCGGTAGTATCCGGCTAATCCTAGAAACTGTCTTATGTTTTTAGCCGTTTTGGGTTGTGGGAATTGTTTAACTGCTTCTAGCTTCTTTGGGTCGGGCCTGACCCCTTCTTCATTAATTATATGACCCAAATAGCACACTTCCCTTTTTAGGAATTCGCATTTATTTGGCTGCAGAGATAGGTTAGCTTCCCTTAGTCGTTTCATTAATCTTATGAATTTTGTAGTGTGTTCTTGTAGTGAACTAGCGTAGATTACTATGTCGTCTAAGTACACGAATAATTCTACTCCTTGTAATCCAGTAAGAACTTGGTCCATTAACCTTTGGAATGTCGCGGGGGCATTTTTGAGACCGAAAGGCATCCGGTTGAATTCGTAGTGTCCATAGGGTGTAGAAAAGGCAGTTTTGTGTTTATCTTCTGGATGCATTGGTATCTGATGGAATCCTGATGCTAGATCGAATATTGAGAAGTACTTTGGGCTGCCTAGCTGATCCAATATTTCTACTATATTTGGTAAGGGGTACGCGTCCCCTATCGTACGTTCATTCAATTGGCGGAAATCTATTACGACTCTCCAGCGTTTATTCCCTTGACTATCCTCCTTTTTTGTTACTATAAATAACGGGGAGTTGTACGGTGAGGTTGAATTCTGTATTATTTTATTTTGCAAGAGATCGTTTATTTGTCGGTTGATTTCCTCCTTGTGGACTTGAGGATATCTATATTGTTTCACGTTTACGGGGGCCTCGTTTTCGGTTATTATTCTGTGTGACACAGCGTTTGTAGCTTCTAATTCGCTTCCAGGAAGGTGGAATCTATCTGCGTATTGTTTAATTAAGTTTTCAATATTGGCTCTCTCTTCCGGATTTAGATGGTTAAGACGAAGTAGTTCGAGTACTTGTTTAACATGATTTGAAGATGCGGTTGGTCTTTCTAGTTTTATTTTCTCGTAAGATTCTATTTCTACCGAAGGTATATCGATTTTTATATCGTTGGGAGATGTGTTTATGGCGTAGAGATATCCTATTCCATCGTCATTGGTAATTATGGCATTTCCCATTAAAATATTGGGGTGTACGTTTATTTTCGGCACGTATCCTGTTTTCAGATCCTGATTAATAATTTTAACTGGTATTTGATATCTCGTTCGCCCCGGGATTGTTATTTCCACGTTTCTGAATGGTAGGAATTCGTTTCCAATTCTAACTCCTCGCCTCGAGTAATCTATAGTAGCTTTACTTTGTCGGAAAAAGTCTGAACCCAAAATTCCATCCTGCTCTAGTGGTAGAGATTTAACTACGTGAATTTCTGCTATAGTATCTAGTATTTTGGTTTTAATATACCCAATAGTGTTTAGAGAACCCTCTGTTATTCCTTTTAGATTGTAGAAAATGTCTGTGTAAATCTGTGTTCCTGGTAAAACAGCATCTTCTTTGATTACACTTAAATCGGCTCCAGTATCGACCATCATTAATACTTTGTTTGAGTTAAATCCTGGACTGCTTAACGCTAAACTGGGGGCTCTCCACATTTCCATTGGTCGAAATTTTAACACGGCTTGACTGCGTACAGATTTCTGGGAAGGATTTGGTGTTTGCTGTACGGGATTTGGTGATTCCGCGGATCTTCGTTTGTCGTTATACATTTTCTTTCTACATTCCTCAATAGAGTGTCCTTTATTTTTGCAGTATCGACATTCGACTTGTGTTTGACGCAACGCGGGATTACGCGGCGTTTCTCGGGGCCCGGTATTATACGACGATGGCCTTGAACTGGTATTATATCGCGGCGCGGAGTTTTTCTTCCGGCATTCCTGAACCGTGTGTCCTACCTTACGACAATGATCGCAATATTTAGACTGTCAACTAATTTGCGCTATTTGTCCAACTGGAAGTTTACTGCTACACTCACTAGCTGAGTGCCCGTACCCGAAACAATTAGTGCACTGCGCGGAGTGCGATAGTCCTTCTGCGAACTTATTTCTCATTATGTTTTCTTGACATTCGGCTTCGGCGTTGATAGCGGAGCTAATGGCTGTATCAAGGTCGGCGAATTCGACGGTTCGCATTCGTGCGTAGATTTCAGGTTTTAACCCAGTTAAAAAGGCTTTAATTGAATTTGTTTCCGCGGATTTGTTGTATTGCGCGACGTGTAAGGGAACCTCTATTTCATTGCAATATCTTAATTGTAGGAGAATTCCGGAGACTCGACTGCTACAGTCTACAGTGGCTTCATTCGGTAACTGAGCAATTTTTGACATTTCTCCATACAACTGGATTGAAGAATGTAATGGGGCAAAACGAGAGCTGAGAACTCTAATTACTTCTTCTATAGTATTATAATCGCCGTTAAGTATGACTCGAGAGGCTTGTCCGGACAACTTACATTTGATTAACTGTACTAAACCGTATTCGGCGTTAGGCGCGACCATATTTTTCACGTTCCTACAGCATTTTGAGAATTGGTGAATAGTAATATTTCGCCCATCAAAGGCTGGAACTGTGTCTGCGGCATCGTGAATTCGGGTATGCGGTTGGCGTGCATTTTCCTGATTTAATTGTAACCCCTGCAGTTCTTCTACAACTGCGTCTACCTGAGGGGAGGTAGTAGCCATGATTTGACTTTTAATACGCCTGACTTAGTAAAGAAAGAAGGAGTCTTGTTCTTCTCTAGGAAGGTTTATCTCCCTTGCCACACGTTTCGTGGTTATAAAGCAACTAACCATCCCACCGCTGTCACCAAAATTTTTACTACCTCTAACGTTCTAGAACGGGTCGTGCCGTTTGTCGCAGGAGATTCCACGAATAGAGCGGTTACTCGTGGATTTGTGGGATTGGTTCGGGTGGCGTGAGATAAAGAAATGAATTTCAAGAAACGAGAGTCCTTCTTTACCATAAAATAACAAAAGTAATTTATTCAAAATAAAGGGTTTGACGCTTGGTCGGAACTGAACATATATTACGACACGGTGTCGTGGGAATTTGATTATAAATTGATCGAGCAATTGAGAATTGCGTAATGATGTATCGGTCAGTATTAAAGTAACGAAAAATTACGCTTGGTCGATAAGAAATAGATTTAGACGCTTCGGTTGGTATTAAAGTAACAAAAGTTACGCTTGATCGATAAGAAATAGATTTACACGCTTCGGTCGGTATTAAAGTAACGAAAATTACGCTTGGTCGATAAGAAATAGAATTTGGCCCTTTGGTCGGTAGGGCTGAACGCAAAGATTCGTTTTTAGACGATTTCGGTATATAATGGTTAATTAGTTAAATAGTACGATGCTAGATCGCTAATTGAACAAGAGTCTCGACGCTAAGTCGGTAATATAAATGTAATACAAGGAATGACGCTAGGTCGTTTGAATAGGGTATTCGAGAGGATTCCTTCTCCCGATTTCGTACTGGCTTCCTGTTGCCTATCAGCTTGCCCACGCTTTCTAGGATGGAAGCCGAGTGCTAGTTAAAGCGATCTCGGATGGTAGCCAGGTAGCCGGTTAGGGTGTCCCCAGATGGAAGTTGATTTGGTCGACGTCCTTCCTTCAAAAATGGTATTTTCTTCTGGTGACTATCAGCTGGCCCACGCTTTGGAGTATGGAAGCTGAGGGGGCTAATTAAAGCGACCTTGGATTTGAAGGTGAGGGGGCTAATTAAAGCGACCTCGGAATTGAAGGTGAGGGGGCTAATTAAAGCGACCCCGGAATTGAAGGTGAAGGGGCTAATTAAAGCGACCTCGGAATTGAAGGTGAGGGGGCTAATTAAAGCGACCTCGGAATTGAAGGAGGTATTAGGACGTCGAATTAAGATAAACTGAGCGGCTACTGTTTGGTTCGTTGGCAAAACCAAGTCTGCTTTTAGGCTGCTGGCGCGCCTGTATTTATACGATTTGGCGAGACTTTGATCTCGCCAATCACTTGCTTCGCGAACTCGCGCACCAATTAGAATTAGCATCCGGTTCCCGTCGGTCGCGCACTACACTTGAGTTAGTCGGCGTCCGGTTGAACGCGCGGTCTACGCAAGCGCGTTTGGTTCGTTCGCGGCACTGAGTTCGGCGTTTGAAATGGGGCGGTAATGCGCGTGCGTTGCGCGTACGCTAGTACCCTGTTTCTCGTTGCGCTCGCAAATCCTTAGTACTAATATTACAAAACCATGATTAATATGAAATATTAATGAAAAAAAATTATGGCGGTAGGTAGCGGTACGTTACACATGTGCACAGGTAGCATACGAGACATTGAATCGGCGTTGGTGTGTATTTTAACCCGCAAGTTTGGACTGGGTGATAATAACTTTACCACGGGTGGTAACGTGCGGATACCAAAGTTTTGGATTCTAGCTACTGCTTTCCACAACAGCCGAAAGGATTATTTGTTTTGCACGCACGTCTTTTTGTACCCCGAACAGTGTACAACAAGACACACGGTTAGTTTTAGCGATGTAAACGCAGGAAATAACGGAATATCTTATCTAAACAGATCCGTATTACTTCCTTAGTTCATTTAAATCGTAGTACCAAGGGGATTTCATCATCGGTTTCCGACCCAGTATACGTGTGGCCTGATTCAGTCATACCTACTCATTTTTTATTGATATGGAGCATATACAACATAGTGACCACTTCCCACGTGTGCCCATATACTTTGAAAAACATATCCCCATGTCCTAATAAGCGCGAACATGGCATATAGGAATGGGATGTGGAGGAACGTGGGAACATCATAAATGATTCCCGAGTGAAACGTAAGGGTAACGGGTCAGCTAGTACTTCATAAAGCTACCAATAATTCTTCATACTTAACAGTTTAACGGGGAATGAAATTTGTAAAATTTTCACCCAATTCTCCGCGATTCCAATAACACTCGAAATTTCGTACGAATTTCATTTGCAAAAAGGCATTCCATGTACCTAAGTAGTTAAAATATGCAGTTAAATCAGTGCTGAATCACTTAAAATAAAACTAAGTAGGTAATTTTATGATTCACTTGTACTCCGAACTGCATTTCAAACAATTCTGAATCTGTCACATGGCACCAATCAATACGTGCCAATATCTCATGTATCCATTCCTTCTGCATAAAAAATGCACATAACAAAGTATCTAATAAATATTTGCAAACTTTTTTGTTCCGCACAAATTTTACCTTAGGTACTACGGTCTTTGGATCTTTTCTTGCCCAAACACATTTTCATTTCGTTAACTCAATTACAGTCCTCGGGTCTTTTTTATTGAAACGCATTTTTATTTCGCTAACCTCCATATCGAGCCCACCTTGTCCGCCATTAACATTCCTAGCTAATGCTCCTCGACAGCTGATAGGGGCAGCCAAAATAATTTCTATTTTACATTTTATTGATACCTCAGCTATTTGTCGATAAGTAGAACATTTCCTCCGTTCGTGCCCCGGAAGAATGCAACTTGTCTCTAAAGGAATAGAAGGATAGGTTCTGTTCCCGAATTGAAACACACAATAACGTTCAACGTGAGTCTTTTATTCAGTGACTTATATCTGCTCAAACGTTAAGACTTGTTGAGGTCAGGATGAAGACTGACGTCTGCCGGACGCACAATTTTCCGGCAAGACGCGCGCGGGTAGAAAACTCCTCCTAATTGGTTGACCCGATGCCGATGTCAACCAATCGGTATCGTACGGCGCGCTTCCACCATAGCGGGGGTGAAATTTGGCGGGAGAAATACTTCTGGTAACGCAGCAGGATTTCCCCAGACCCCGAGGTGCGTGACGTGGCCGGTCGCAGGCCGCCGGCCCCGCACCGTGGGCCCTACAGAAACTCAAGGTTTACGATACCCGCAATAACTATTGAGGCCGTAAACGAAAGTCTCTAAGGAAACATGCTTTGTTCAAATCACGAAAAGAACGGAAAGCGGCTTACTCAAAAATAGTTTTGCTGGCGCGCGTGTCATAAACCATGCCGACCATCTGTACGCCAAATGTTCATATTTTTCCGTACCGATGACCGCTACATCTCCTTGAACTCTAACGAGGACCAAGGAAACATCGAATACACTTTCGACGTGGGTCCTTTTTTTCCGCGGCGATAAAGTAACGAAGCGAGGGATGGCGCTAAAGAATCAGGGAGAAAGAAAGGCAGTTCGCACAATGAACTCTTTTTCTACTTTTTCTTTCATGTCGCTCGGTCGGTGAGAGCCGGCCACATTTTCCCCCGTCCATTAATTTTTTCTTGCTACGTTTCAGCTCGGCGTCGCAGCTTTCTGGCATGGAGGCCGAAGAGGAGACGAGCAACGAACGAGTGGCCACTTACAAAGTCGGCATGCTGGGCGCGTCTGGGGTAGGGAAAACCGCCCTCACCGCGCAGTTCACCACCAGCGATTACATTTGCGCTTACGACACGTCGCTGGGTGAGTACGAGGACGTTTCCTGACGTTTCTGTGACGTCGACTTGAAATTGAATAAATTTTTGCGACAGCTTCCTTGATATCGCGTGAATTTTAGAGGAGAATTGTTGTATGTGTTTAATATCCTTTTTTAAGGAGTATGAGGGAGGGGGAGATGCGATTAAGTTGTTGGATATATTTTTGAGGAAGAATGTGGAAGAGTTAGCGATTCACTTATATCAATGAAAGATTTGATCGACTGCGTTATTCGAGCCATTTCGAATAAATATTGTTCAAAAGTTGTTTCTTCGTTATCGAATCTATTTATGTTGTTCATATGAATTTGGCGCTGCCTTGCAAGACGATGAATCGCTTTCGCTGCATGTGTCAAACCTATTAGAAGGGGTATGTAGCATTTTTTAGTATTTTTTTAATAGATGTAGGGTCCCACTATTTTGCCAATTGTTTTCCTAGGGCCATTCAAATTATGGATATCTTACCCGCACCTTTGGATTATACATATAATAAATGAAACAAAGTCTGGGGGAATTGGCCATTACTCCAGTGATTTCAAATCGATAATTCACTTAAGGGGTCATTCTACATTGATCGGCCGAAAAATTAAGCTATGATTAAAGTTTTTTGTCTTAGTAAATACAACATATAATGAAACTGATTTTTTAAAAATATTTATTAAGCTCCTCTTATATTATACAAAACAAAAATTGAAAAGAATATTTTATTTATTTTAATTGTTTTTTTACAGCGTCAATATGGCACCTAAAAAAAGAGGTATGATCGTGGCGGAGGTAATTTCCCGGCACAGGCTTATTTGAAACAAAAAATTCTAAAAAATTCTTAATCTGTATGAGTGTTGCTACCGTCCATAGCTCAATTGACAATTTTTGTTGAAAAATAACAACATGACACCGATTGAAAAAAATGTTTGACAGAACACCCGACGGGATGTTTTCTCGATTATTTTCCGACAAAAATTGTTAATTGAGCTACGGCCGGTAGCGACACTCATACAGATTAAAAATCTTTTCGAATTTTATGTTTCAGATAAGCCTGAGCCGGGATATCACCTGCGCCACGAACATACCTGTTTGGTTTAGGTGCTATATTGACGCTATAAAAAATTTAAAACAAATTAAACGAATCGTTTTTTTGTATAATATAAGCGTAGCTTAATAAATTCCAAAAATATTTAATTCATTATATGTTGTATTAATTCAGAAAAAATGTTTAAAACTAGCTTATGGTTTTGGCCGATCAAAGTAGAATGACCCCTTTTCCGAATGAAATGGCTCCAACTTTTATTTTATTGAAATGGATATTTATACTGATAAGCTTCTACCCTGAAGAATGTTTCGATGTTACGATTATTATATTTTCCGGTAATTTCATTGAAAATAGGAGAGAAATATAAAAATCCAGGTATAAAAATTCTACTCTTAAAATCGTAAGAAAGTCGTGTCCACAATATAAACTCAATTCTCTACCATCATCCGTAATAAACTTACTACCTGAGATCATTGAAAATTAAAACATCTATGTATTCCGTATGAGTACCTACTCGAAGGAGTTCGCCAAATTTAATCTAATCTCATGTACCCGAATACAAAAAAACGGAAAACGAAAAAGTTACAAAAAGTCCATGTAAAAACAGGTACCGCGCATATGAAAAAATGCAGCATTGTGTCCCGACCGCAATCATACCCAACCATACAAACAAATCGTCAAACCTCGAACTCACTTTCTTCTCACTGCATCATTTACGAGATATTGTAAATCGAATGGAATGGTGGACTGATTGTCGCGACACGCGTTCAAATGAGTCGTAAAAACAAACAAATCATTTACTTGAGAGTGTATAGCAGCCTTAAGGGAGGAGGCCTACCTAGAATTTTTCGAAAAATCGATTTTCTTGAAGTACAAGTACAACATCTTGAACATATTCCCTGAATGTGTCAAGTTAACTCCATAAAAAACTTCAGAAAAGTAAAAAAATTACGCCAAGTACATGAAAGCAAATAAATCACAAAAAATAGAAGATAATAATAATTATAAAATAAAAAAAGATGTGAAATCAAAATGAGCTGCACGTACATAAAGGTAATGTTAAATACAAATAAATATTTTAATACGAATCAACATTTTATTCAAAATACTTGACGTTGCGAAACAGAAAAAATGTTAATTGTCCTCGTATTAATAATTTACAATAACTCCCTTACAATCTAAAATACATAAACATATACATATACATATTAGAAACGCAGTCAGATTTATTCTACATGTATTTAATTCTAATGTCATACGTAGCATATGCGCACGCACACATACACACATTCATGAACGCACACACAAGAAAGAAAGAAAAAGATTAATTAATGCAATTTATACATATTTATTCAGTTTAGCGGCACCAATTCGGGACGCAGCGCCAAGTATTTTGAATAAAATATTTATTTGTATTTATCATTACCTTTATGTACGTGCAGCTCATTTTGATTTCACATCTTTTTTTATTTTATAATTATTATTATCTTCTATTTTTTGTGATTTATTTGCTTTCATGTACTTGGCGTAATTTTTTTACTTTTCTGAAGTTTTTTATGGAGATCTCACTTCTTTTTACAAAGATAATTTACATAGAGTATGACTTCAGATAATTTTAAAAAATACAAATTATTATTATATTATTAATTGATGACTGGATAATTTTTCCATCCTCTCGGGTTTTTTTTTAAATATATTGTATTGTCATCCAAACTACGCACGCCTGCAAAGCTTCAAGACAATTGGATTGGTGGAATTGGTTTAAATTGGTTTTTATCATTTAAATTAAAAAGAAATTCATTTATGTATATATTTGTAAAAACACGTTTATAACTTGGTTATAACTTGACGGTAAGCTGTCAAAATTTGGAGTAGATTGCATAGCGAAGATAGCGATTGACGAACGAAACGTGTGTTAGTTCCGTTTTGGCTGAAGGTGTGCGTGTAACGCGTATACGTATTATGTCGACAAAATTTGGTTGGAGAATCAGGAGAAAAACCTTATCGCATCTGACAGATTCATGGGACGATATTACGATATCTCGGTTATGCGCGGACCGATTTTATTGAAATTGGCCTTATTCGAAAGCTTATATGCGGATTACTTAAGAAAAATGCCTTTACATTTAGAAAATATTGCAGGCGTGATGAGATATTAAGGAAATAAGTTTCAGGTTAGGTTGGAATGGCTCCGCGACGAGTAAAGGTACACGGTAGCGACAGTCGACATATACAGGGTGTCTTTCCTGTACTTGGCGTCGAGACGCTACCGCGTCTCTAGATCCGACTAATATTGACAAAGTTATACGCGTGTAAGTGGGCATAACTGTTCCTCGGTGTAGCGCTCAAACCCAAACTTTAAACGCGTTTTCCTCAAAATCATGTTTTCAAAGTCGGTGACACACATAACTAAAAAATTAATGAACCGATTTATTCGAGGCTTTGCAGATTTATTTTAGGGTTAAATATCTAAGCGCTATCGGCAGCTTTTCCTTTTTTTTTGCACTCGAAAAGCGAGCGATTTTTTGCCAAATATCGATGCTTCAACTTTGCACAGCCGCCATTTTGTCTGAAAATAATTTTTCAAAAATCGGGCCCGATAGCGCCTAGATAATTTCATATATTATCTAACAAATTTCGACTTTTCAATTTTGGATGATCCTGCACCGAGCTTCAGTTGTCATCGCAAAGCGCCTAAACAAAGGACGTCTCGGGCATTGCCTATAACTGACAAACCTTTCAATACTTTTCGAATAGACTAATGTTTAATAATTAAAGTTCATCGGTTTTTCTAGAAAAAATTCCCAAAGAAGCATGTTGTTTTGACCGTTCTAGGTCGACTCCCCCCCCTCCCCCCCAAGGGGGTACTGTATCGTAACTGCCAGTTTTTCAACGCCATTTGAAAGTATGTTCGAAGTATTAATCGAAATTTTTTTATCACACATATACATAGATATGTATAGTCGGTGGCTCCAGCCTCTTCAAAAAAAATCTTTTCCGACGGGCGTTGGTGTGGGAACTATTCTAGTCATCCAAAATGGAAAAACTAAGATTTATTTTCTTTATTGTGTTTGTCGCTATGGTTGTGTTACGTGCCGGTTACCTTTTCAAATTCCTTTCTAAATCTTTGCGATACAATCAATTCACGGATGTCGACGATTGATTCAACCATCGCGCGTTATGGGAACTTCCCTCAATGAATAGTGGATTATCTGTGAAAATTCTTATTAGTTATAATTTAATTCAGCTTCAAGCCTGTCACGCCACGGCATATTCCCATGGAAGACGCGACAATAATCTTCCAACGCCGTCGGCGTTCTTAGAATGCGCGTTGTGATAAGCATTTCGAACCCTAAGCATTACAGTAGCTCACCTTATATTTTTCTTCCCTGTTAAATTTTGTTATACAATCATTGACACCTGATCCTACCCTTGAGTGTTGCGGGAGTTTCCTTCGATCAATTGCCAATGATCTATAACCGAAGTATAATAACAATTTATAAGTACTCGTTACGCCACTGCGGTTCTTCCATGCAAACATGTTCCAGCGCCGTCGACGTTCGTGGAACGCCGGACGCGATAACGACCTAAGTACTGAGATGCTGGGAACGTTCCAAGCGACGACGGTTAGGCCTGTGTGCATGGGGGTGCAAAGTCAGCAATTTTGGCGCTCTTTGTTCGAAGGCCCGAGTGCTGGGGGCTGCCCTGCGATCACTCGCAAGTCGCATAGTGCACAGTCGTTCTGTCCGAGGGACATTGCTGTTTGTTTAAAATAGTCATTGAGCTGGAGTTACATCGTGTCATAGTGACGTGGAAAGACTCAGTCCCCGTAGAAATTGTATATAATTACATATCATCTAATTCAATATTCACTATTTAAGGCAGTCGACTGACAAGTCGCATAGTGCGTGGTCGATTTGTCCGAGGGACATTGCTATTTGTATAAAATAGTCTTTGAGCCGGAGTTCCAGTGTGTCATAGTGACGTGGAAAGACTCAGTCCCCGTAGAAATTGTATATAATTACATATCATCTAATTCAATATTCACTATTTAAGGCAGTCGACTGACAAGTCGCATAGTGCGTGGTCGATTTGTCCGAGGGACATTGCTATTTGTATAAAATAGTCTTTGAGCCGGAGTTCCAGTGTGTCATAGTGACGTGGAAAGACTCAGTCCCCGTAGAAATTGTATATAATTACATATCATCTAATTCAATATTCACTATTTAAGGCAGTCGACTGACTAGTCGCATAGTGCGTGGTCGATTTGTCCGAGGGACATTGCTATTTGTATAAAATAGTCTTTGAGCCGGAGTTCCAGTGTGTCATAGTGACGTGGAAAGACTCAGTCCCCGTAGAAATTGTATATAATTACATATCATCTAATTCAATATTCACTATTTAAGGCAGTCGACTGACAAGTCGCATAGTGCGTGGTCGATTTGTCCGAGGGACATTGCTATTTGTATAAAATAGTCTTTGAGCCGGAGTTCCAGTGTGTCATAGTGACGTGGAAAGACTCAGTCCCCGTAGAAATTGTATATAATTACATATCATCTAATTCAATATTCACTATTTAAGGCAGTCGACTGACAAGTCGCATAGTGCGTGGTCGATTTGTCCGAGGGACATTGCTATTTGTATAAAATAGTCTTTGAGCCGGAGTTCCAGTGTGTCATAGTGACGTGGAAAGACTCAGTCCCCGTAGAAATTGTATATAATTACATATCATCTAATTCAATATTCACTATTTAAGGCAGTCGACTGACAAGTCGCATAGTGCGTGGTCGATTTGTCCGAGGGACATTGCTATTTGTATAAAATAGTCTTTGAGCCGGAGTTCCAGTGTGTCTCGTAGAACGGGGAAGGACTCATTGTCAGGCCCCGTAGAGACTCTTATATACTTTTACGTTTTTGTCTTAAATTCTTCCGTTTAAATCCTTATTAACATTCTTGCGTTTAACAAAAATAATACATTGTGAATCGACATCGACATTAGTGTGTTGTGCTACGCATCCTGCGTTTCATCATTAACCGCAGGCCCCTCCAGGGACAGAGAAAGACTTGCCTCCAGGGGCAGTGAAAGATTAACATGCAGAGAGAGAGAGAGAGAGGGAGAGGGAGGGAGAGGGAGAGGGGGAGAGGGAGGGAGAGGGAGAGGGAGGGAGAGGGAGGGAGAGAGGTAGAGGGAGAGGGAGGGGGAGGGGGAGAGGGAGGGTGGGAGAGGTAGGGGAAGGGGGAGAGGGAGGGGGAGGGGGGAGGGAGATAGAGAGGGAGATAGAGAGAGAGATGGAGAGAGAGAGAGATGGAGAGAGAGAGAGATAGAGAGAGAGATAGAGGGAGAGGGAGGGGGAGGGGAGAGAGAGAGAGAGAGAGAGAGAGAGAGAGAGAGAGAGAGAGAGAAAGACGTACAAAACTTGACAATCCTCGTGTCGAATCGAACACCGGACCAATATTGCTCACCTTGTACTTTTATATTCGCGACTCATCTTTGACTCTTTTCAAAACCTATGTAGATTCCCCAATCATGTACCACCTTTTGATTCTCCTCTTTTTTCATATTATTGTACTACATGGTAATTTTCACGTAAATCTTGTGTCATTCTCTCAAACCAGTCTCCTTTAAAATACCACTTCCTGACGGGGTCAACCTGTATGGGTTGAAGCGAGAGCGTATCACAAAACAAATCTATTAAAAATAATTTATATGAATTCGTTAAGCGTTGCGTGGGAAAAATTAGACGAATCCGCTCGGTCTCGTTTAAAATTAACGCCCTCACGTAACAGTTGAAACCACGGACGAGTCTCTATATTGTATATAATTAATTCTACAGAACGAAAACAACTTAATTTATTAGCAAAAATCGAACATTTTTTTCAAAATGCTGTCATTCTGGAAATTTTTTGTTGTTAGGGGGCCTCTGTGGCTCCAACCATAGCGGCAAACATAACAAAGAAAACAACCCTTAGTTTTCCCATTTTGGATGACTAGAACAGTTTCCACACCAACGCCCATCGGAAAAGATTTTTTTTGAAGAAGCTTGCACCAACGATTATATCTATGAATGTGTGAAAACATACTTCAATATGCAGGCAAAACGTCAGATAGTATAAACTTATAGTTTTCGTTAAATAAATTCCCGAAGATGGCGTTGAGAAACGGGCAGTTACACTTTCCTTAAATACAAATTCTAAGAATTTCTTTTTAATCTGGTGACATTCCTAGAAAAATAGGTAGGAATATTTTTTCTTACAATTAAAATGAAGCGAAGACATTTAATCGGACCGTGGTAGATTAAAAAAACCGTACAAAAGAGAATTTGATTTTTTCAAGAATGTGTTAAATCAAAATCGTGTAAAAACCGAATTAAGTGTATTTATTTCACAAATATAGCAACAGTTGGGGGATTATTCTGGCAAATACAGAAGGTTTGTAGAAGTCAATCTTTTTAACTTGGCAAAATCGAAACACTTGTTACATTTATCATAAATATGCTTCGATGTGTTTTCTATTTTTGGAATGTATTTCTTGGTACCAAAAATGTGAAAACGTAAGACCGATAGCATCCGTAATTAATTGACAATTTCATGCACTCGAGCGTAGCGGTAAATTTTCGTTACACGATAATCCCGTTTCCAGCCTGTCACAAACGGTCGTTTAATTTGCGGTCGATAACTGACCAAGTTCTGTCGTGCTCGTTAAACAATATTTCACGGCTTCCGAGTTGAAACTGCAAACAGTAATTTTCCACGGAACGTACGAAGCGTCGAAATGTTCTCTCGTCAATGTAAATTAATGAGTCTACTTTTCAAATAAGTTGAGCATTTCAGAAGACATTTGAATATTCAATGAAGAACATGGCTAATTGTAACGTTACGTGTTTAAAGATGATGTATGTTTTTTGTGTTGAATGAATATTGTGTTCCTTCAATGCAAATTGCAGGCTTGTAAATTATAATGTCCACAAAATTACCTTTTTTAAATAAAGGTAGAAAAAAGTGCGCCAAGAATACGCGCGCGCGCAGACGAGCGAAAAAAAAATGTCGTAAATTTATTAATGTGCTTTATTTAGCAATACAAAATTAATGATATATAAAAATCGCGCCAAAACAAAAAATGTATTAAATAATATTAAGCAGCAATATTTTTATTTTATACAAATAAATATTTCAATAGCAATAAATATTTTATTCAAAATGTTAATTGTCTTGGTTTAAATAATAAAATAAGCCAATACACCAGTGAGACAAGAAAGAAAGAAAAATATTAATGCAATTTATACATATTTATTCAGTTTAGCAACACCAATTCGGAGCGCAGCGCCAAGTATTTTGAATAAAATATTTATTGCTATTGAAATATTTATTTGTATAAAATAAAAATATATCTGCTTAATATTATTTAATACATTTTTTGTTTGTATAAATAGCCATTGTTATTATTGGCGCAATTTTTGTATATCATTAATTTTGTAAAGCTACATATAGCAAATTAATAAATTTACGACAGTTTTTTTCGTTCGTCTGCGCGCGCGCGTATACTAGGCGCACTTTTTTGTACCATTTTTTAAAAAAAGGTAATTTTGTGGAGATTACACACATTTTGTAGTGTTTATTGATGACTGATTAATTTTTACACCCTCTCGGGGGTTATTATTTAAATATATTGTATTGTCATCGAAATTACGCACGTCTGTAAAGCTTCAAGACAATTGGATTGGTGGAATTGGATTAAATTTGAGTTTTCAGATATGAACCAAACATACACGAAGCTAACAGAGGATCGAAGTTGAATAAAATCGTTTAATTAATATAATACTATGTCACAATAAATTCTTTTCTCTGACGTAGATCACACTGCATCATCTTCTGCTTCGATTATCTGTAAATGTATAATATCCACGTTTTACTTACAACTTAACGTAGAACTTATATAGAAATAGAGTGGCCCTTTGCTATAATAAGTGTAGAGACTACAAAATGTGGCCGAAGGAAGTGAGAGCGTATGGCAGAAAGTCTTTGTTCCAGCAGAATCATATCTCTCTCTCTGTCCATCTCTCTTTCTCTCTATCTCTACTTTTCACATCATTCGCAAGAATATTATCAAACAGCTGATGGACCTCTAATTTACCTTTCGCAACACTCATACACACACTCACGCTCTCGCGACCGACCTGAGTGCTCGGTTATACAGAGCAGTAGTATCTCGATAACATTCGCATAAATCGTCACGCATCTATTGTACCGCATCAGTTCTCTATATCTCTCAATAAACTGCACTATTCACAACGATTTTTGAGTTCTCTCTATACATTTTTTGGTCCTTCGAGCCGGAGTGTTGTGAATAGCACAGTATCAGTAAAGTGAAAAGTGCAGACTCGCTCTCTAAACTCAAAGAAAGTCTCGTGTGTGTGCGACGGTAAGAGTCAACGGTTATTCTCTCTCACTCTTGCCCTCGCCGTGCTCTCGTCTCGTCTCTTGTGTCTACGTTCGTGCTCTCTCTCAACAGTTGTAATTTTCGCGCGTGAAAAGAAATTCGTACACGTGCGTGATCTGCAAAAATTATTTCATCGTGCTCCGGGAGTGTCGCGAAGTGTTGTTCAATCCAAGTGCTAGTACGTTACAAAGATTTGAACAATGTCGGCTACAGTCGCTGCTGTTGTTGACAAGCAAACCACTCAATACGGCCTCATCAGTCGAGCCATTGCCAATGTAAAGAAATTGGAAATCAAAAAGCGCACCCCCGAGCAAATACAAACTAGACTTGAAATTCTCGACAGTAATTGGAGGAAGTTCCAAGAAAATCACGATCTTCTCTCGTCCTTGAAGGCTGAAGAAAGATCCGTACTACCGTACTTCACAGATCATCAGTATGAACAATGCGAAGAAATCTACGCCGACCAAAAGAGTGAACTTCTCTCGTATCTTAACCAACTCAAGAGCAAAATAGGACAATCGGCGTCCACAGCATCAAGTGCCCCAAGCGCATCTCATACGCCGACTTCTCGACAGCTCCCTCGACTCAACGTGCCCAACTTCTCAGGGTCGTATCGTGAGTGGCGACCTTTTCGTGATCTCTTCTCAGCGATGATCATAAAAAACCAGGAAGTACCTGACGTCGAAAAATTGCAATATCTCAATATGAGTGTTAATGGCGAAGCAGCTCAACTCGTAAGAAAGTACGAAGTTACCGATGAAAACTTCGCACGCGCGTGGCAAGAACTCGTCGACCGCTACGAGAACAAGCGAGTGCTCATCGATACGCATCTCTCCACGTTATTCTCTCTCCAAAAGGTAAATCAACAATCACCTACTGAGCTCAAAGCTCTGATCGGCGAAGTTAAAGAATCTCTAGGATCTCTCCACGCTCTCGGGTGCCCTACAGACGCCTGGGACCACATAATTGTTTTCATGGTCACGCGTAAACTCGATTCGGAATCTCTACTCGATTGGGAAATGCAAATCGGTGCCACGACCGAATCGGCGACATTAGCAGAACTTCAAAAGTTTATCTCAGGCCGAATACACGCTCTTGAGGGTTTCGCACGCGCTACGGCGAAACAAAAGTCGCGTTCGGCCGCTCCTGCAGCAACGAAAAGTACGTCTGGCGCGAAATCACACCAGACTACTGTGAGTCTCAAAAGCGACAATTCTCCGAACGCTGCAACCAACCCATCGTCGTTCACCTGCTCGTTATGCAATGCCGCACATTATCTATCCGCATGTCCAGACTATCGTGGAAAAACAATTGAAGAAAAGCTAGACTTCGTCAAACAGAAGAACCTTTGTTTTAACTGCCTCGGTCCGCATCAATTCCGTAACTGTCGAACTGCAAAACGCTGCAGAGTCTGTGGGAATCCTCATCACACGTCGATCCATCGGACCACAAACACGTCAGATGGTCCAGCTCCGCGCGCGTCAGTCGCTAAGGGGACGAGCTCACCTCCGAAGCAATCGGTACCCATCGCTTCCGGGAGCCAAACAAGTGCATCCGCGCTTCCGCGTCGCGAGGATACTGAATCGAGCGCGTCCGCCTCAACCAATGTCGCCTTAACATCCTCAATCAAGTACACGCCAGTTTTGCTCGCGACAGCTCTCATCAAGGTCACATCATGCTACGACGACCAGTACGAAGTTCGGGCCCTTCTCGATCAAGGATCAGAAGTATCGTTCATCACAGAATCTCTCGCTCAACGTATCAACTTGCCGCGTCAACGAGTCTCTCTCCCAATTCACGGGATTGGTGCGCAACGTTCGACTGTCGCTCGCGGATTTATGAATCTCAGTATCGCGTCACGTGTCAATCCTACATTCTCGCTCACGATAGGTGCATACGTGCTTGCGCAGCTCACGTCCTATCTGCCTTCAATCCGAGTAGTAAGGACTTCATGGCCACATCTCGACGGGCTCGAGCTCGCTGACCCAGAATTCTCGTCAACAACTCAAATCGACTTAATCCTCGGCGCCGAAGTCTACGGCTTTATTCTCGAAGAAGGGCTACGCCGGGGCGGCCCCGGGAGCCCAATCGCTCAACAAACCGCTCTAGGGTGGATTCTATCAGGATCTGTCCAATCCGAATCGGCCTCAAATTCGAGCGTTCGCCCTGCTCAAGGGCTACAGTGTTCAGTCGATCACGACCTTCTTAACCTCGTTCAACGATTTTGGGCGCAAGAAGAAACCAACGTTGAATCGAGCAGTACTCAGTCTGACGAAGAAGCTCAGTGCGAACAGCACTTCATCGAAACTCACTCTCGCCAGCAGGATGGACGCTACGTTGTCCGGATACCTCTCAAGCGACTTCCAGAAGACCTCGGCGATTCGTACAAACCCGCGTTATACGCTCTCTCGCGACAGGAGAAAAGATTCATTGCAAACTCATCCTTGAAGTCGGCATACTCCGAATTTCTCAACGAATACGAAGCACTCGGTCACATGGCTCTCGTTCCGAAATCACTCGTTCAACCGCGTCGTGTATTTTTTCTTCCTCACCACGCAGTCGTGCGAAACACCAGCTCGACCACCAAGATACGCGTCGTTTTTAACGGCTCTCATCGCACCAATTTCGGAATCTCAATCAACGATCTACAACACGTTGGACCGAAACTTCAAACTGATCTCGCCGATGTCATTACTCGCTGGCGCCGCTACGCATATGTTTTCTCTGCGGACATTGAGAAAATGTACCGGCAGATTCGCGTACACCCCGAAGACTGGGATTTGCAACGAATCTTATGGAGGAATAATTCAGAAAATCCCCCACTCTCGTATCATCTCTGCACTGTAACCTACGGCCTCGCAAGTGCTCCATATCTCGCAATCCGTGCACTTCGTCAACTTTCCATTGACGAGGAACAGCGCTTTCCTCTTGCGACGAGCATCATTCAGCGTGAAATTTACGTTGACGACGTGCTCTCAGGAGCCGACGACATCACGGAAGCGCAACAGAAAATTCAACAAATCAATGACTGTCTCAAGGCTGGATGTTTTACATTGCAAAAATGGACCGCCAATGACGAAAGTTTGTTGGCACTCATACCGCCAGAAAGACGAGAGAAATCATCGTCAGTGCTACTCGAAGATGCTCAACTCTTCCGCGCTCTCGGACTTCTCTGGCAACCTCACACGGATTCGTTCGTGTTTGCCTCGCGCAACCATGACGAACCGCCTCGTATCAGTAAACGCACCGTGCTATCGCGTGTCGCTCAACTCTTCGATCCTCTCGGATGGATTGCGCCTGTCGTCGTCCGCGGAAAGATCTTCATCCAAGAACTCTGGTCAGCGAAGCTCGCCTGGGACGACCAGCTACCTGAAGAATTCGAATCCCGCTGGAGGACTTTCGACAAGGATCTGCAAGACGTCTCTTCAATCTCAGTGCCCCGATGGTTCGGGTCTCGCGCAACCTCGTGCGCCGTGGAATTGCACGGATTCTCAGACGCGTCTCAAGTTGCTCTCGGTGCAGTGATCTATTTACGCGCGATCGCGGATCTCGATGATGTTCGCGTAACAATCGTGGCCGCGAAAACTCGGGTTGCTCCGCTCAAGCCAGTGACCATCCCTCGACTCGAACTCTCAGCCGCACTCCTTTTAGTTCGAACTATCTTGCACATACGAAAAACTCTCGATCTTGAAGAAGCTCCGATTCACCTCTGGACAGATTCTACGGTCGCGCTCGCCTACATTCGCGGTGATGCCCGCCGGTGGGCCGATTACGTTCGAAATCGCGTAACCGAGATCCAGGAGCTCTCGAACTCTCAATGGCACCATGTCCCAGGGAAGGATAACCCTGCGGACTTCGCATCGCGCGGACTCTCTCCTCGACAACTCAAAGACGAGACTCTTTGGTGGACCGGCCCGACATGGCTGTGGAGACACTCATCATTTTGGCCATCATCGAACCCATCGCTTGATACGGACGTTGCTCTTGAAATTCGCAAAACACCGGTTGCAATCGCTAATAAAGGCAAGCCTTCAGAACTCTGGGCTCTCGTCGAGCGGTTCTCAAGTCTCAGGACTCTTCTTCGTGTGACGGCATTGTGTTCTCGAGCCGTTCACAAGTTCCAACGCATCCAGGGCACTCCGGATCGAGCATCGCCATTTACTCCCGAAGAACTCAACACCGCTCGACTCTACTGGGTAAAGAAAACTCAAGCCGCGTACTTCGGGAACGAAATTCATCAACTCTCGCAGGGAGCGCAGCTCTCGCGGTCTGCCGCGTTAATTCGACTTGCTCCTTTCATTGATTCTTCGGAAATATTACGCGTCGGAGGCCGACTTCGAAACTCTCTTCTCGACTATGACGAAAAACATCCTATCATTTTACCTCGAGAATCCGCCCTTACAACTCTCATCATCCGTGATACTCACTACCGTACATTTCACGGAGGAACTCAAATCACTCTCGCTACGTTACGACGTCGATATTGGATCGTGGGAGGTCGTGTACCAATTCGCGCATTCATCCATCGCTGCATACCGTGCGTTCGACAACGAGCCGCTATCAGTCAGCAACTCATGGGGCAGCTACCAGAACCTCGTTCGACTCGGTCGCGCCCGTTCCTCCACTCCGGAGTCGATTACGCCGGGCCTTTGACCCTCCGGACGTTCCGAGGACGGGGCGCCAAATCTTACAAGGGGTACATCGTCGTCTTCATCTGTTTTTCATCATCCGCTGTACACTTGGAGATAACCACCGATTATTCCTCCGAAGGGTTCCTCGCCGCGTACAAACGCTTCGCAAGTCGGCGAGGCATTTGTGGATCGCTCACGAGCGACTGTGGAACAAATTTCATCGGCGCTGATAAGGAGTTACGTAAACTCTTTCAAGCCTCATCCAAACAGATGAAAGATCTTGCTAATATCCTCGCAAGTGACGGTACAAAATGGAAGTTCAATCCACCCTCATCACCGCATTTCGGCGGCAAGTGGGAAGCCGCCGTTAAATCAGTCAAATTTCATCTCAAGCGCGTTATCGGAGACACCGGACTCACCTACGAAGAATTCTCAACGCTGCTCTCACAGATTGAAGCCGTCCTAAATTCGCGCCCTCTCTGTCCACTCTCGGATGATCCAAACGATATGACCGCGCTAACTCCGGGTCATTTTCTCACGGGCTCTGCTTTAAATACGATCCCAGAACCTACGCTCATCGATCTGCCAACATCTCGACTCTCTCGATGGCAACTCCTACGTCAAATGTTGGAGCACTTCTGGCAACGCTGGAGCACCGAATATCTACAGCACCTTCAAACAATCACGAAGTGGCAACACCGATTCCACTCCCTCAAGATTGGATCGCTCGTTCTCGTCAAGGATGAACGATATCCTCCATCCAAATGGGCTCTCGGCAGAGTCATCGATGTTCATCCTGGCCAGGACAACCTCGTGCGCGTCGCCACCGTTCGGACCCAACATTCGGTGTACCGGCGGCCTATCGTGAAGCTCATCTTACTACCAGTCTCAACCAACGAGGACTACGCATTCGATCGATGATTCATTCCACTGTTCGCCAATCTGCCGAGATTGGCAAGGCGGACGGAATGTTCCAGCAGAATCATATCTCTCTCTCTGTCCATCTCTCTTTCTCTCTATCTCTACTTTTCACATCATTCGCAAGAATAATATTATCAAACAGCTGATGGACCTCTAATTTACCTTTCGCAACACTCATACACACACTCACGCTCTCGCGACCGACCTGAGTGCTCGGTTATACAGAGCAGTAGTATCTCGATAACATTCGCATAAATCGTCACGCATCTATTGTACCGCATCAGTTCTCTATATCTCTCAATAAACTGCACTATTCACAACGATTTTTGAGTTCTCTCTATACAGTCTTGTTGCAGGAAATTTAAATGCTAATGGTAATTCTGCGAAAATGAACAAAGAGAGTCAATATTTTTGACGCACAATTTATTGGTGTTGGAATAAAATTAATTTAGTATGTTTATTGGTGAATGAATTGTTAATGGGAATCTAAAAAATTAATGAATTAATTAATAGCGTGGCAACTACTGTGGATTTGAAAGTATTACGAATGTCTTTCACAAAAGATTGAAAAGAATCAAGGGAGATGTATTTTCTTCACTAGTGTGACTTACTCTATATTGAAGCAATCCGCCATAATTTTCTTAATTCTTAATACTATGTCTTTTGACAAATTTTGTCAATTTACCTTATTTCACAAATTTCCAGAAACTTGTGGGAAAGAAGATGCTTCTCTGTCTATCTAACCTTCTCCGGACAACCTTCAAGCCTGTGCATCCCCTTCATTTCTATCGAAGCCCGTGTGTCCCCTTCGTTTCTATAAGCTCTACATAAAAATTCTATTAAACAATTTTGGCGACTTACCTTGTTAATTGAGATAATGATTCAGTGTCCTATTTAAAATTGTTGTCTTTCTTATGTCTTTCTTATTACGACGTCTCTTGCTATGGCCAGAGGAACCACACAGAAATCGTAACAAGAAATCATTTGGGTAAATGTGCTAATTGTAAGTCGGAACACCTGTCTATTACACCGTGGTTTCCACTTTCATTGACTGCAGAGTTGAATTGATTCCAGCAGTTTTGAGATTTCATGGAACGGTCCAAGGCCTGTGTTTAATACCCCCTAAGATTTACTTTCGTTCTCAAATTAATTACCTGACGAGGGCCGTGCTCGATCTTCCAGCAAGGCTTGATATCCGCTATCATAAACGATACAGTGAGAGAGATGGAGGCCATCGTGTTTGAAGTTTACTTACAAAGCTTCCATCACTGAAAGATAATACCACTTGCTCTACCAGTAAACGCGCGCACTTATGTTAGAATTTGTGAAATTCGAGTCCTAAAGGTTGACTTTGTTTGTCTAGTAACAAACTCGAATAACAATTACGGGAACCTGGGGCAATTTGAAACACTTAAAATTTAATAACACACAAAAATCACAAAAATAACAGAAAAAGACATATTTCTTTACCATATTGTATTATTTACTTTTGTTTTCTAAAGTCACTTAAGAATTTGAGGAAATATTTGTTGAAAAAGTCTTCCACAACTTTTTCACTTTACCCCATTAGTGGGTGAGAAATTAAATAAGTGGGGTAAAATCAGGTATTTTTATTAAATACTAGCTTATAAAAAATATGATACAAATTGTTTGTGACAAAATTTAAATAAACAACTTTAATTTCAGAATATACAAATTGAAAGGAGTTAACATACACTTGAAATACCAAAAAATAAGAAACACGCCAAAAACTGGATAAAATTATAGGAAAAGAAAGACAAAACATTATACATATATTAGGCCGTCCCGAAAAGATGAAAATGATAGTAGCATTAGGCCTTAGTGCGGGAAGGTTGTGTCTTGGGGTCAATAACAGCTGTGCGAAATTCCAGCACTGTGAGTTACTATCTTCTGTTCCGACAAGAGCCTTGAAATTTCGAAATTTGACTAAAAAGTATAAAAATGTCCATGCAGCACTTCGCCCACCCTATGACAACAAAGTGATTCAGAACTCAACACGTTACGGTGGTTGCATGTGGAGTTCCTCCCTGGCCTACCCCCTACCTTGCGGACTGGAAGACGAAATTTGATAAAAATGTCCTAATCGCGAAAGGGGACTCGAAGTTGGGTTTTTATACAGGAGATTTGTACTGAGAGGCGGGCATATGACTGAGCGACTCAGGAGTGGCACGAATGAAGCCATCCCTTGCGTCGACTCCAATTACATAGCTGGATGCCTCTGTTACGAGCTTTGCCATACGCTCCACAGCCTGCGTGTGGCAAAGGTATTCCTCGAAGTCCCAGGATTTGGGGATCTCTCCCTCCTCCAGCAAATGATGGACTTGTATACGAGAGTGTATTCTTTAATTTGTCCGTTATTCATTCTGTGTGAAGCGTGCCCTCCGCATTCTCCAATAAGATTCGGCACAGGTATCTTTCACTATAGAAACGACGTTGGTTGGGCCCTCTCGAAAAGGATAACGATAGATGCCCGACAAAGCAAACAATAGGTAAGGTCTGATAAGAACCGGTAAAAGTAGGATTTCCTAGACGCGATCCACCGCGGCGGCCAAATCCTGAGCAGCACTCTTAAGGTGGCCCGCCTCGGCGGCCAGACTCCGGCCAGTGGCCTGCCGTGGTGGCCAGACTCCGGCCGCGCAGTGTGCAGGGTCCCACATTGGTTCGAGCGCACTTGAAAAGGTCTACTATCGAGGATTCATACCTGTTTCAGAAATAAAATAACTTTTTCTTCTTTATCGTATCGATATGGAAGTGGCACCAATGGATTCCTTATGTTTTTCCGATGAAAATCATACGAAATTTCATGTAAATCGGACTATTATTAACGAAGACACCTTGAAATGATATAAATTAATTTTTCATTGAATTTCCTTGATACGGTCCGAATTACGTCGTTCGTGGTGTCAGTTTCATCGGCGAAACATAAGGAATCCATTGACGTCGTTTTCGCGAAGATCTGATGGGAAATGCGGAACTCTTGGCCTTTTTTTACTTTTTAACGGTATTCCAACCGTTTCGAGGGTCGAAACCCATAAAATTCGGCGAGGCACTGCGGGGGGTTGTCCTCGCTACGAGGTACCAGGCGACACCTAAAGAGGTCTGGGTTAGGACAGGCGTCGCTGGAGAATCACCCTGTATGTAGTAGTAGAATAAAATACAACCTGCTATAACATTCAACTAAATAAATTCCACACCAAGAAGGCTCGAAGCTATTATAAAATCAAAAGGCAATCCCACAAATTATTAAAACATTAAATATTTAGTTTATTTCCATAGTTTATTGATCCTTTATTTAACTGTACGAATACTTACTGCGCGTCTATTTCTGCACGTTAATCAGGCTGATCGACCAAAGCGTCTCGTCAGAGTCGCGGTTTATGACCATATTGTCCTGCGAGTTGGCGCGACGGTTAATAGCAGTATCTACGTTGTTATGAAGGAGTTAGGTGAATATAAAAGATCACTAATATGTTCACTAACTTCAATCGTTAATATATATTTAATATAATGTTCGGACACAATAATATTCGGAATATGCGCGGTAACCTCGGTAACCGTTTACATGAAGAAGTCAGGAGTGTTTCGGCGTTGAGACTAATACCAGGACTGCCCTAGGTCAAGGGAGACAAGCTTATATACTGTCGAGATAGGTAGGTACGTAAGGGCGAGCCTGCCCTTTGGACATGACTCGAAGTGACGAATCCTGCGTGGTGATGCGGCAGTTTGGGATGACGCGTTGTTGTTGAGAATACACTCATTGTGTATTCTTACTCATTACAACGTCCGGGTCCGAACCCATCGTGCGTACTACCCACCGACAGAGCAATATATGGATTAACTCATTGTGAGACTGAAGAATGCCTAAAATTATTGAAGACGGCAATACGTTCTTGACTGCCCTTTAGAAATGCTGGCAAACAGATCGGCCGAAAACAACGAATGAATTCTCGCTTGGCTCCAATCCCGCTTTTGTCCCAACGCACAGTGGGCGTCAATCCCAAGAACAGAGAAAAAATTCAACATGCCACATTTTCCAATGAAAATATCGAATCCAATCTTTATAAAACACTATAGTGAATCCATCCTAAGAAAAAACGTGTCCGCGCAGGGATGGTTCCGAGGAGGCGCTGATTGGTCATACTTGTTGGAAGCGACAGCATCGCTGAACAATTTCATACTTCGCGCGTTAAAAACAGAGTGCGCTGCGAGTCGCGGGAATGTTCCAGAACAAGGGCACCGGCCCGGCGAAAACGCGAGCGTGTTCTCACTTCCGTTTGTAATCCGAATGAGTGTACAAAGTAAAAGTAAGAAACATTGTGAGCAAATGTTAAAGTTTATAATCCTAAAATACCTCAGTGATCAAGCAGTCAACACACTTGTATTTATACCAGTAGGATCACTGCTGATTTATTGTTGTGCGCAAATATATATATCTTTATTATCTGCAAAAGGTGATATCTCTTTGTTTTACCGAACACGAGGCGAACACGTTTTTGTCCAAAAACCTAATATCCCAACAATACTCCCCACTTAATCGCCTACGTTCTTTTCCGTCTTACCGCCTGTTACCTGTCTGTCAATTGTTCCGCACGCGACGCCTTCATATACACGGTGGCACAATTATTTCCGAATACGCACGGCAAAATGAGTGCACTAAAGTTTTCGAAGTCGCTGATTCCGAATCTTTCGGATCTGTGGTTTATTTAACATCCATGTACGCACATACGCACGCACATACACACACACAAATAGATTTGTGAGTACAAAGAACATATAAAAATAACTAAAACAAGGTGGTATAGTATACATAGAAGAATCCAAGTGTTCGAGTGGTATCGAAACTCTTGGATATAACGCTCGCTATATAAATATATACATATATATATACCTATAAATAAGATTTGCTAGGAGATTAGGAAAAATAACAAAATATTTAACAGGTCAATGCGCTTGGCAAAGAGATAACGTGGGGAAAAGGTTAACGATAATGAAAACCCTCTGAGTCTTTCTGTATGTTAACTTTAAAACTATGGCTTAAAAACTAAGAGGACTAATAAACTAACTATATACAGTGGGCAGAGGTAGAGTCCTTGTACTAGCGTATCACAGATACATGCAAGAAGTGCAAGGTAAACTTAGCCATCACAGATATATTATTGCGGAGCGTAACTTAGCCTATATACGTTGGAGTAGGTCAGGAATATGCGTACTACTAATAAATCTTCTCCTGAATCCGCTTCAGAGCCCCGCAGTCTCCCTGAGGAATCGGGTTGCTCAGAATTTCCGCATCCTGCAATTCATCGATGATCTTATCGAGCTCGATGAATTTTCTTTCTTCACTTTCGGTGTGCCTCGCAAAATTTTGCCAATTTTGTACAGACACACGTTCGACGCCTTCGATGAGTAATTGTTGGACACGGTCGAAATTGTATGTTATATTTGAAACTTTAACATACCTCTTTACCATTGCCCATGCCAACTCAATGGGATGTAGTTCACAATGATAGGGAGGTAGTCGTAGAACTATTTTTCCGTTTGCTTTTGCGTGCTCGTCTATGACATATTTGTCGAACTGGGGCTTGATTTGCTTAACCATATCAATCAACGTGACCTTACCGGCATATGGCGGTATAGCCTGCTGCTTTGAAATAAGCCGTTGTATAATCAGTGGCTTGGTCCAGTTCATTGTTGGGCAACGCTCGGCTTTTACCGAATGGTATGACGCATTATCCATAACAATAATGGAATTCTCTTTTAACGATGGCAGAATGCTTTCGAACCATTCCAAAAATGTATCACAATTGAGGGCTCGGATGCAATAAGGGGACTAGCGCTCGAAAATGGGAAAAATAATTGTCCAAACGTTAAGAAATATTGGAAAATTAAATGTTGTTAAACTGTATTTTAAAAAATATAGTGTTGTAAAGCTCGTCACGGCACATATTTTTTCTATTTACAGTTTTTCTATCCAATCATTAGTATTCGAGATAAAAATTATAAACAACAAAAATTTCTTCGATCAAAATCATTATTTCTTTAAACATAAATTGCGATAACTTGAGTAAATATTAACGGATCGTTATGAGACTTGAAACATAAAACTCAGAAAACTCTAGCGAAGCCGTGAAATGTATGCACAAATCTCTTATGTTAAAAAATGTAATAATATTTCATTTAAAAGTAATACTGGACATAACCCATGTCTTTCGACGTTTGCCGTTAAAAAGTATCGAGGGAATTTTGAGGTACATATAACTTGCAGCGACAAAGTTTTTTCTTAATATACAAGGAAGTTTTTCACCAATTTTCACATTGATTAATTAATAATTATAGAAGATATGACGATATACAGGGTGTCCCACTAAGGAGTGGACAGCGCGATATCTCTTAAAGTATTGTCGATAAAAATATAAAAAAATAGGGAATTGCATGGTTCGAGGGGGCCCATTCATTAGCGCGAACGAATTTTGTTTTCGATTATTATTTTAAAAGATACGATGGTCAAGTTCGGTTTTTCAAATGGAACTATTTTTTTTTTAACACCTGAGTTGATAGTGCGTTCCAAGACAAATTGAATAAGCTTTAATGTATACACTTTATTTCCACTGGTTTTTAAGATATTGCGCTTGAAAAATTACTGATTTTCACTGGAAGAAAACCCTCTGGAATAGCAAGAACCGGGGTCGGTCTTACTGGCGCCACGGGTGGCACTGCCTGTTGAAATGGATACTTACCTGCCAAAGGTCTACGCCAGAAATGGCAGGCCCAAAGGCTGGACAATTCTTTTCCGTCAGAAATGCTACTTAGGTAGGTATCGTTACTTTTATTTCGCACTTGCTTCTACGCTCGGATGGCCGGTTCTTTTGGGAGGGATGCAAGTTGGATTGGTTAGGTTAGGAGGAGTGAAAGTTGCTAGACTAAATTTCAACCATAGGGAGCAGATTGTATCAGAACCAATCCAACTTGCATCCCTCCCAAAAGAACCGGCCATCCGAGCGTAGAAGCAAGTGCGAAATAAAAGTAACGATACCTACCTAAGTAGCATTTCTGACGGAAAAGAATTGTCCAGCCTTTGGGCCTGCCATTTCTGGCGTAGACCTTTGGCAGGTAAGTATCCATTTCAACAGGCAGTGCCACCCGTGGCGTCAGTAAGACCGCCCCCGGTTTTTGCCATTCCAGAGGGGTTTCTTGCAGTGAAAATCAGTAAATTTGCAAGCGCAATATCTTAAAAACCAGTGGAAATAAAGTGTATACATTAAAGCTTATTGAATTTGTCTTAGAACGCACTATCAACTCAGGTCTTCAAAAAAATAGTTCCATTTGAAAAACCGAACTTGACCATCGTATCTTTTAAAATAATAATCGAAAACAAAATTCGTTCGCGCTAATAAATGGGCCCCCTCGAACCATGCAATTCTCTATTTTTTTATATTTTTATCGACAATACTTTAAGAGATATCGCGCTGTCCACTCCTTAGTGGGACACCCTGTATATATAAATCCCGCGCGGCACAAACAGTCAGCAACTGCGTACAATCGCGTCACACTGCAAAGACATGATGTTCTCACTATTATATGATTATATATTACAAAAAAATATTGCGATATTATTTTCGAAATATTTAGTAACATTTTTATTATAGTATTTACACGCAATATTTACAATATTTACACTGTTTTGTTTACAATATTCTGTACTTTTATAAATTTTTCTTTTTCTCCTATTTCCTATCTTTCCTTTTTCATTTTCTTTTTGCTCATCTTTTCTTCTTTATTTATTTATTTTTTTTTATCGCAATATTTTTTTGGCAATCGCCTGCGTTGACCCACGGTTCGTCCAAATAATATATGTGGCGACCTTCTGCCCTGTATTGCGCTATTTTTTGCAAATATGTTGGTCGCCAACGCACTATGCATTCCTTTTCAATGAGGTTGCTATTTCTGTGTGTTTTCGAAAATGGAAACTCTAAATCCTGCAGGATTTTATGTAAAGTGCTTCTTTTGTACATGCCGAGGGCAGGATCTGTGTTCACCGCCAAAAGAATTTTATTTAAATTCGGGATTTACCGCCTAAACCAAAATTCATGCACTTTGCGCCGAATTCGGTCTTTCTCCCCTTCGCATAGTTTTTGGTTGGCGCTCAATTTTCGGCGTTTTTTGTTCGGAGAAGTCACATTGCCGGTATCTTTGTATTCAGCAAGGGTTTTCCTCACCGTGGACAGGCCTATGCCGGTTTGCTTGGACAGCGCCGCGATAATCTCGGGGTATTTGGTGGGGGGATTCTTCTTCATCATTTCCTTATGAACGTTGATAAGGATATTTCTCTGTCCAGAACGAACATGCTATAAAAACCAAATTTACAACGGTAAGAAGCTGTGATATATTGAAATTACGATATGTGTACGTAATATTTTACATTTTCCGGAAAACTATAATACGAGGCAATACGGGGTACCACTGGCAGTTAATTATCATGTACTAAAGAAGGAAAAGGACAAAAATTGTATGCATTTTTACACTCGAAGTACAATTACAACAGATGGAATGTTATAATAAGATACTTGAAGCAAATGTAAAAATGTTAATTTTTATATTATACAACAAAATATTACATACACCTGCCAATGTTCCCCAGTTTACTGTATATATTCGTGAGACGATTAAAACAATTAATGTATGAAAATTAAGTTACCTTCCCTGAAGAATTTTTCCTCACTGGCGAGGTGGGAAGGCCAGGCTGCTGCTGGTGTTGCTCCATTTTTTCGCAAGCTCGCACAATATACACTATACGTAGATACAATACACAAAGTCCACACAATTTCACTGTGACTGCTTGGACAGTTTGACTACGCGGTCTTGTCGTGTTGACTGTTCTGTTCAAACTAATGACTACCTGCATTTTCACAAACTCGTAGATTCGGGACGTGAAAAGGATGTCCTAAAGAGTGCAATTAAATTTTATAACGCTAAGGTCACCCGTCCTTCGGTTACTTGCTCGTTACCCGTAATAAAATGGCAAAGTCCACGGTGGGTAAATCCCGGTGACAAGGCTCGACAGGATAACTGCCGCAGTTGCTATATATTTAAAATATTGAAAAACTCAATACTCCAAATACTCGAGAGATTAGGGATCCGTCTCGAATTTGTAGGGAGGACGACACAGGCAGAACCACGCTCCGTCAGCGGACTACCTCTTTTCTTCTTGTGACTCACTGCGAGGCGTACTGGTACTGCTTCAGAGTAATTTCGTTGCCTAACCCACTCGCAGGAAAACATTCTTCGATCTAACACATCTTCTTCTTTTGGTCATCGTGCGAACCACAATATTAATTTTCGTCACGGTCAGTGCTCAGAACATCATTATAACTTATTTATACTGTGGCGGAGCACGATTTACATCACATTTGGTATAATCTTAATCGGGAGAACGCCAGGAATTCCTGGCGTTCCTGGTATTCATGGTCGAGATGGTTTCCAGACTCTCCAATGCGCGATGCGTGCTTTGCGAGGAAGCCTCGGAAAGTCGATACGCGGATTAAAATGTAAAAGTTAGGAATCTCTTTTTAATTCGTATTATTTAAGGAATTGGAAACAGGGTAAATATAGAAGAGAAAGTACATTGTGATTTTTGTACAATTATTTCCACCGAACGGTTTAAGGTTTCAACTTCAGGATTATCCACCCCATAACATTTTCGGAAAATCTGCTGGTCACAACTTTTCCAGAGCAGAATAAATGTTCCTGTTTAACTAAAACATTTTTCTACTTTCAAGAAAATAAAAGTTTCGTATTTATATAAAAATATATGGAATAAAAGTTTGAGTTAATACACTACATATTATAAGTGTTCTCAGAACATAAAAGTTAATAGTCATAAAATTACAGATATTTCATAATTAATTTAAAATTTTAACAGTTTCATTCGACCCCAGCCAGTAGGACACTTATTTTTTTGATTATTTTTACTTCCAAAAAATAATTTACATACTTTAAATATCAATAAATGTATGTGCAAAAAACTTGAACAAAAACTCTTATCGTTCCTTTGAATATAAATCCTAAAAAAGACGTAATAAATGGCATTCTAAATAGATTACAGTATTTCCTCGTTACGGGCTCGGTTTGGTGTACACGACCCCCCCCCCCCCCATAAACATGATTCATGTATGAAAGAAGCTAATTCCCTTTAATTCACGAAACGTTCTCACGCAAAGATTGTGAAATCATCTTTGCTAATTCCAATTGTACCTTTAATTCACGAAAAACATTAAAAACATTCTCAGGCAAAGATTGTGAAATCAACTTTGCTAGTTCCAATTGTACTCTCGTTCTCCGTTCGAACACTGATTCCTCTGTCACTTTTTATACTTGACATTCCTTTATTGGCCACAAATCAATTCAGTGCTCAGATTTTCAGCTTCGGTTTTAAGGAATTAGCGGGTGTTGAATAAGAAAAAACTATGAAGTCGACTTAAAACAAAATGTTTCATATCACTAGTGCAGGCTGGCGAATGTGCTATTAATCTATTACCGACTTTCATTCGTTTAAATTAGTCTCTACCAAGTTTTTATTATTTTCCATCGTAAAACCATTTTCATATGACATTTTTAACAGAAGATGTCCCTCTTATAAAAGTTGGTGTGTCAAATACAGGCCTCGCCCGCTAATTCCTTAAAACCGAAGCTGAAAATCTAAGCACTGAATTGATTTGTGGCCAATAAAGGAATGTCAAGTATAAAAAGTGACAGAGGAATCAGTGTTCGAACGGAGAACGAGAATACTATTGGAATTAGCAAAGTTGATTTCACAAACTTTGCATGAGAATGTTTTTAATGTTGAGGTGGTATGAGGTGAAATAAAATCGACTCCGACTTACCAAGCACTCAATTTATTTTTTTAATCAAAGAAAAGCGACAACGTTACTGGATGATTCGCGTGTAGACGTCGGAGTGTTCACGCAGGAACTGCCTAGATCCAACTGGCTCTCTTCACCGACCGTACCCTTGACCAGGGGTAGAAAAGGTGAAGGAAGGAAATAGAAAAAGAGAAAGACAGAAAACTGAAGAAAAACTGAGATGAAGATAAAAGAGAAAGCTACTCGAGAAACGACTTCGCTCGGCTCGCGCGGACCTGGTCGCCACATGTTCTCAACGAACACCAGGCCCAGACGAAAGCCTCGGGAAACGAATTGAACAAAGAATAGGAAGGAAGTTGTAAATAGCAAGGGAATTTAGAAAAGTGAAAGTTAGAAACGTAGGGAAAGAAAAGTACCGAAGAGAAAGAACGTGGTCACCAAAACGTAACTGCTACATCACCCCCCCGCCAGTGATTGACTCAATCACGATATACCAGCTTGCAACCAATCGGGAAACCGGACACGTCTGCCGGACCGAGTCGTACGCTGCACTGGCTGCGGTGTAGAAGTGGGTGCCGGGCCCGGTGTTGCTTCCTCGGGTACCACCGGATCAGGAATCGGGCCGACTTCGTCTCTGATGATATAGGCTGGTTTAAGCCTATCTACAGTCACCGTGACCTGTTTGCCCCTGATGTCCAGGGTGAAAGTCTTCAACCCACGACTCAGAACCTTGAACGGTCCACTATACGGCTGCTGGAGGATCCCCTTTACTGCATCATAACGAACGAATGCGTAGTCCGTATTGGCAAGATCCTTAAACACAAAAGTTCGCCGTACGCCGTGACGCGTTCCATCAACTGGACCGAGGGCGTGAAAATGCTGCCGCAAAGCCTTCAAATAATCGGCGGTGTTATCATCAGCCGAAACCGGCCGTGGCGCCAAGAACTCTCCAGGTAGGCGAAGAGTGTCGCCGTACACCAACTCTGCTGCCGTCGATTTCAGATCCTCCCGCCAAGCTGACCGTATGCCCAGCAAAATGGTGGGAAGGACCTCCGTCCACCGGTCATTCTGGAAACAGCGGATCGCTGCCTTGAATTGCGGGTGGAAACGCTCCACCATCCCGTTGGCTGCTGGATGATACGCCGTGGTTCTAAAATGCCGGGTACCTGTCAACTTATTCAGGTGTCTGAATAATTGAGACTCGAAGTGCCTCCCTTGATCGGTAGTGACCCGAAGAGGCGTCCCGAAGCGCGCAATCCACCCCTCATAAAACGCCCGAGCGACCGTGGCTGCCTCTTGGTCCCTGGTAGGAATTGCCTCCGGCCAACGCGTGAACCGATCCACACAGGTAAGGCAATATCGGTAGCCCTCGGACACCGGCAGAACCACAATATCAATATGAACGTGTTCAAACCTTGCCGAAGGTGGTGCGAAAACTCCCAGCGGTGCAAAAACGTGTCTGCTAACTTTCGAGCGCTGGCATTGCAGACAACCACGTGCCCATATTCGGCAGTCCGATGACACCGAGGGCCAAACATACCGTTGCGTCACCAGTTTGACCGTGGCATTAATCCCCGGATGTGCCAGGCGGTGCACTGCATTAAACGCAGTTCGACGGAATGGCTTCGTGACAAATGGCCTTGCTGTCCGGGTTGACATATCGCAGAACACTTCTACGGTCGTCCCAGGTAGGGTTACCTTCCGCAACTGCAGGACACTTCCTTCACGCAAGTAGGTTTGAAGCTCTTCGTCCTCTTCCTGCGACCTCGCAAGCGCCTCAAAGTCCAGTGCTGCTTCGACCTCCTCGATACGAGACAACGCATCGGCAACAACATTGTCCTTCCCTGATATATGGCGAATATCAGTACTAAATTGACCAATGTAGTCAAGATAACGGAATTGTCTAGGCAAACACTTGTCCATTTTCTGTCGAAACGCATATGTGAGCGGTTTGTGGTCGGTAACTATGGCAAATGCTCTTCCTTCGACCATATGTCAGAAGTGCTTAATCGACAGATATATAGCTAGGAGCTCTCTGTCATAGGCCCCATATTTTGTCTCCGTCCTGGACAGCTTCTTTGAAAAGAATGCCAAAGGTTGCCAGTCACTGCCGATACGTTGCTGAAGGACGGCGCCTACTGTAAAATCTGATGCGTCGCAGGTAATGGCTAGCGGTGCGTTGACCTCGCGGTGGGCCAATAAAGCGGCCTGGGCCAGACTGTCCCTACAGGCATCGAACGCGGACGCTGCATCAGGTGACCATTTCACAGGTGCGCTACCCTTGATACCTCCGTGCAGCAGGTTGTTGAGGGGTGCCTGAATTAGCGTAGCTTTAGGTATAAAACGTCTATAAAAATTGAACATACCCAAAAATTGTCTGAGTTGTTTAGCCGTTTTTGGTTGTGGGTATTTATGAATGGCCTCCACCTTGTCGGTCAATGGGCGCGTGCCTTCCTCAGAAACCATATACCCAAGAAATTTGACCTGCGTTGCACCGAAAACACATTTTGCGGGATTAATGACAGCCCCGTAGTGTTTAAACCTCTGAAAAACCAATTCCAAATGCTGCAAATGCTCCTTTTCCGAAGAAGACGCCACTAGAATATCATCGATGTACGCATAACAGAATTCCAGTCCTCGCAACACCTCGTCGATGAAACGCTGGAATGTCTGCGCTGCATTGCGTAAACCGAACGACATGAACGGAAATTCGTAGAGTCCAAATGGCGTTGTAATGGCCGTTTTTGGAATATCTTCCGGAGCGACTGGAATCTGGTTGTAAGCTCGGACCAGGTCTATTGTCGAGAACGTTGTTTTGCCGTGTAATGCTTGCGCAAAATCCTCAATATGCTTCACCGGATAACGATCCGGAATCGTACGCGCATTAACACCGCGATAATCTCCGCACGCTCTCCATTCGTCCTTCTTCTTCTTCGGGACCATGTGCAAAGGAGACGACCAGCTACTCTCCGAGGGTCTTGCCGTTCCCAAACGCATCATGGTTTCAAACTCCCTTCTCGCAGCCTTGAGCCGATCTGGTGCAAGACGACGTGGCTTGTTTGACACAGGTGGACCCGAGGTAGTACGTATATAATGCATCGTAGAATGTTTTGGTCCGGTAGGCGTCCCTTCTGGCTTCGTTATCTCTGGGTACCGCTGCAACAGATTGTGATATACCGAACCGCCAAAAACTGTTTTGATGCATGGGACCGTTCGCATGTCTCCAAATTCCAGCCGTCCTCTAGTTGAGAGAGTCGTAACCCGGTCCAACAGTCGTCGATTACGCACATCCACAAGTAATCCGAAATGCGAGAGAAAGTCTACACCGATTATGGGTTTCGATACATCCGCGATGACAAACCGCCATGTGAAGTCCCGCCGCAACCCGAGGTTCAATGTTAATAAGACAGCCCCGTACGTTGCTATCGTAGTGCCATTCGCCGCGGAAAGCTCGTAGGACGACTTTTCGCACAGTCCTCGGATCATTTGACGAGGAAGAACACAAAGGTCGGCGCCTGTGTCGACCAAAAATTGCGTCTTCGAATGGCAGTCCGTGACAAGTAAACGGCGTGATGACGGGCTGGGGTCGCTAGCCGTCATTATCGACCGCCCTGGTCGTTTCCCGCGTTATATGTGCAGGGTGATATGCACTTATGAGCATCACTATCAAACTTCCAATGATACCAACACATACCGCGTTTTCCATGGCGGCCCGTGGAACGCGTTCTGGCACGCACACGGTCAGGTGATCTGGGGCGTAGCTCTCTATCACGACGCGAAGAACCGGAATTGGATGCGATTTCTTGCCGTATGGCTGAAATTTCTTCCCGTAGCGACACCGCAAGTTGTGCCATCTTTGTGTTTAATAGGGCCACGACGTCGTTACCTGCCGACAATGACACTTCTGCCACATGTGCACGAGGGGTTGAAGTCTCGGCGATCGCGTCCGCTAGCTCCGCCACCTTGTCCAGGTCAATGTCCCTCTGTGTTGCCAGAACTACCTGCATAGCCGTCGGTAGCCTACCCATCCACAAAGTCCGTAAAACAGTGTCGGGTATTACGGCTCCGCCCAACTCGCGCAAATGTCTTAAAAACTGCGACGACTTCCGGTCGCCGATTTCCTCATGCTCAAGCAGGCGTCGTGTCTTTTGTTCCTGCGATAAGCTCAACCGGCGAATCAATTCGGACTTCAACCGGCTGTATGGGTCGATGGGTGGAGGGTTGACTATGATGTCCCGAACCTCCGCAGCATAGCGAGGATGTAACGCACCCAAAATGTAGCCGAACTTGGTATTGTCTGTCGTCACCCCCGATGCCTCGAAGCTGCGCTCAACCATGCTGAACCACAACTCCGGATCAGATGCACAAAATTCCGGAATGCGCACTGCCACACGATTCACCGCGGCCATTGTCGCATCAACAATACCTTCGACGCTAGTACTCATGTTCCAGTTATTCTAATGTCTAAACACTACACCCAGATTCACTCACAACTGACTCGATTGCGCGATCACGTCGGGGTCACCAATAATTGAGGTGGTATGAGGTGAAATAAAATCAACTCCGACTTACCAAGCACTCAATTTATTTTTTTAATCAAAGAAAAGCGACAATATTACTGGATGATTCGCGTGTAGCCGTCGGGGTGTTCACGCAGGAACTGCCTAGATCCAACTGGCTCTCTTCACCGACCGTACCCTTGACCAGGGGTAGCAAAGGTGAAGGAAGGAAATAGAAAAAGAGAAAGACAGAAAACTGAAGAAAAACTGAGATGAAGATAAAAGAGAAAGCTACTCGAGAAACGACTTCGCTCGGCTCGCGCGGACCTGGTCGCCACATGTTCTCAACGAACACCAGGCCCAGACGAAAGCCTCGGGAAACGAATTGAACAAAGAATAGGAAGGAAGTTGTAAATAGCAAGGGAATTTAGAAAAGTGAATGTTAGAAACGTAGGGAAAGAAAAGTACCGAAGAGAAAGAACGTGGTCACCAAAACGTAACTGCTACAATGTTTTTCGTGAATTAAAGGTACAATTGGAATTTGCAAAGATGATTTCACAATTTTTGCGTGAGAACTTTCTTAGTGAATTAAAGGGTTAAAGGTACAATTGGAATTAGCAAAGATGATTTCACAACTAATTTAAACGAATGAAAGTCGGTAATAGATTAATAGCACATTCGCCAGCCTGCACTAGTGATATGAAACATTTTGTTTTAAGTCGACTTCATAGTTTTTTCTTATTCAACACCCGCTAATTCCTTAAAACCGAAGCTGAAAATCTGAGCACTGAATTGATTTGTGGCCAATAAAGGAATGTCAAGTATAAAAAATGACAGAGGAATCAGTGTTCGAACGGAGAACGAGAGTACAATTGGAACTAGCAAAGTTGATTTCACAATCTTTGCCTGAGAATGTTTTTAATGTTTTTCGTGAATTAAAGGTACAATTGGAATTAGCAAAGATGATTTCACAATCTTTGCGTGAGAACGTTTCGTGAATTAAAGGGAATTAGCTTCTTTCATACATGAATCATGTTTATGTGGGGGGGGGGATTTCATCACTTTTTTCATATTAAATATTTTCTAAATAATCCTACCTTTAACCTTGATTAAATATCTTCTTTACCATCGTGACGTTTCCAAAATGTTAACAACTAGCAGGTTATTATGATTGAATGACAGCCAAGTGACATTTATAAATTATGCTTTCGAGGCGACACCTACTGGCGTTAAGTGGAGAAGGAAAACGTGACGTCATACCTCGTAATCCTAAAAGTATCATTTTTATAACTATTAATTCAGAATAAATCTTATATCTTTTAGACAAATAGCTTGATATATTAAGTAAAACGACATATAGGTTCGAAAAAAAAAATGATTCGCTTAATCATGTAAAAACACCGGGACTATGTCATAAAATAAGATAATAAGACTAAAATAGCTCCGACGACCTGTCAATTTCGCTATCTTTCGTGTATAGAGACATGGTCGCTCAGTGTGCCTATGGGTAGAGGGGAAGGGGGAATTAGCTTCCAGACGCGACCGCGTCTGTTGATACGGACTTTTCGCTATCCCCACCACTTTTGTCTCAGTCTTGTCCGGCGAAGGCGAGAACGAGATGGAACGAGAGCGAGCGAGAGGCACTGAAAGCGAGCGAGGACGGACGATACGAGGCAGACGACGTGTTGATGTTTTGTCTCGCTCCGTCTTTCGGACGCCTGACACTCTGTCCTTTGCATGCGCGACGGGCGTGCGCGATGGTCGCAAGCGCTTACCGTGAGCCGGGCCTGCGTCAAGATTTTGCGAAGCGGTATTCGTGCTCACGGTAAGCGCTTGCGACCATCGCGCACGCTCGCCGCGCACGCAGTGTTCCATCTCGCTCCCCCCTTCGGCCAGAAAGAAGCGAGAAACGAACAGTCGGAATTAGGGCTCTCTTCACGATACAGGCTCAACGCCGGTCCCGACCAGCGAGCCGCTAACGAGGAAATACTGTATTTAGAACACGTCCTTAACTGATGTTATATCTGTTCGGAACGAAAAAACTACCGGGTAGATACACTGCACTCCTGCAGTGTTGACATTGACATCGGTCACGTCCCGCCCTTGGAGGGGCAGGGAAACCGTCAGGTAAAGCGCTACGAGCAATCGCCTGCGTCGGGCCCGTAGGCGGTAGTGGGGGCTGCGCAGATCGGTCGCAAAACGGTATGGGCGTCGTTTTTTTCTTAGGATGGATTCACTATAGTACTGAATCTGAAGAAATCGATAAAAAGTTTAAAACACCTTCGTTTGTATTACAATGAGAATATTTTGAGCGTACAATCTTTTCTTTACTTTTTAAAACGTTTATTTCTGGCATCTTGGGTCCCTTCACCCAATTAGCCGATTGGAAGATTGCCCAAATATTGTATAATTTCGTAGGAATGTATTAACACTTTGTGAACAGTATTTGGCACGTAGGATAACATGGATACAGGTTTGCAAATACTTCTGCATTTTTCTTAGTATGTAGGTATATTTATCAAATTGTTCTTATTCTTTATTAGAATTATTGATATTATTTTTTTAAATAACGTCAATCCTCCGTATGAAGTGTATATTAATACTTTTTTATGAACTTCCTTAATTATATTCCGCAGTTTCAACTTCCTTAATTATGTGTTTTTAAGCCTCATTTGGCATTAGTAGATAATGACAGAGACACTTCCTTTAAAAGTGTTCTCTTTATTGCTCGGTAATTGGGCGGTTACGACGAAAACGGTTTGCAAACAGAATTGTTGACATTGCACCTGAATTTTGCAAATGCAGACAAGCAGATGCTTTGTACATTAGCTTTTGATGATGTTTGGAAAACGGCGTTGTTAACGCGAAACGATCAATGCGCATTTAAGTATCCATGTTTGCAGGAATTATTAAATTCCATTAGAAGTCTTCCAAATTCAAACGCCGATGCTGAAAGATCGTTTTCCATGCTTTCCGACATAAAGAACAAGAAACGAAACCGACTTTGTTCGACCATCGTCAATGCCATTTGCGTAACGAAATGGGCATTAAAGGCGCACGGGGAAACATGTCAGACCGTGGCGGCAGATGACAAACATCTATCTCTCGTGTCATCTGAGTATTTATATGCAACTTTTGCGAAGAAGCAAATAAGTAGTTTACATTTACATGCCGTTGATGGCCTCGCGGATTTTCCTTCTGCGTCGGGTAATGCAAATTGGTAATGTCCAGAATATTATCAATTTCATCCATTTTCTATTTCATTCGATTTTTGGACATCGCGAATATGTACTAGTTGTTCGATTTACCTCACGCAATTCTTGTTCTATCCTTGCAATAAATTCGCTTGCTTGCTGTACATATAATTTATAGAGAGAATAATTGTACAAATAAATGTATATTCTTAATTATATTCTGAAAGAGGTAGTCCATAACAGGAGTAGTCGGTGGTATGGAGTGCACATCAATTTATTAGAATAACACATATATATATATATATATATATATATATATATATATATATATAAAGAAAAATAAACTATAAGATAATAGAAACTTAGAACTGTAACGAAGCGCTCGCTTCGACGCTTGGGACGCAAGTGCCCGCATGCCCACGAGAGGGACTCTCACAAAGGGACTGGGTTGCGCACGCGTGGCAGGAAGAGCAAACTGGTTCAATCCCCCACTTTTGCTGTTCCTAATTTTAACCCTTTGGTACAGGCTTTATGAGCCGCGCATTTTAGGCCCTTCGTCATTACGTCCGCTAAATTTTCGTTGGAGGCGACGTATGACAATGTGACTGAGTTCTTTTCAACTTCCTCTCTTATAAAATGGTATGCTATATCTATGTGTTTAGTTCGCCGATTTTCGATACGGCTTTTTGAGAACTCTATTGCTGATTTGTTGTCGCAGTATATATTGATAATTCCCGAGAAGTATTCATAAAGTTCTAGTTCGCTTAAAAACATTTTTAACCATGTTGCTTCCTTTGCCGCAGACGCTAACGCGATGTACTCGGCTTCCATGGTCGACATGGATACACACTTTTGTTTAGATGCTATCCATTGTACAGGGTTGGATCCTATCATTACAACCACACCTGTAAACGAATGCCGATCGTCCATATCGCCTGCCCAATCTGCGTCGCAAAAAATTTTAATTTCGGGCTTTTCGTCTATATCGTAACGCATAACGTATTTTTCAGTCTTGTATAAATAACGCAAAATATGCTTAGCCTGAGTCCAGTGTATCTCGCTCGGACATGAGTTGAACTGTGACAATTTTGTCACGGCAAACAAAATATCTGGTCTACTTCGCAAGGCTACATACATTAACGATCCTATTAACTCTCGATATGCCGTTATTCCGTTATCGTTTAACCGATCTGGTAATGAACTCTTTAAAATTTTTAAACCGGGTTCTAATGGGGTTGTCGCGCCCCTACAATCTTTCATGTTATACTTGCGTAACAAGGATTCTAAATATGGCGTTTGACTAAGTACAATGGAATTATCGTTTCTCTCTATCTTAACACCTAAGGCATGATTTATTTCCCCGAGATCTTTGGTTTCGTATTTCTCATCAATGAGTTTAACAAAGTTTTCTATCGACGTTAGTTCTTTCGCAAATATGAAAATATCGTCTACATAAATTACAGCTACGGTCCAGTGTCCTTTGATATAAACGCAATTGGATGAGCGCAATCTCTCAAACCTTTGTTCCGTGAAGAAGCCATCCAGTTCAGCATTCCAATTTCTGCCTGACTGTTTGAGTCCATAAATGGGCTTGTCTAGTTTTACGATTCTTCCTTCCTCATGTTTGTTCGACTGAGGTAGCTTCATAAAAATCTCCTCCTCAAGCTTTCCATAAAGATACGCGCATTTTATATCTAGCTGTCTAGTGTGCCAACCGAAAATACCTGAAATCGCTAATAACAACCTTATTATCGAAAAACTAGCTACTGGTGCATAGGTTTCGTGGTAATCTACCCCCTTTTGTTGGGTGAAACCTTGTGCTACCAATCTGGCCTTATATCTAAGTACTTTACCATCACAGTCTCTTTTTAATTTGAACACCCATTTACTACCTATAACTTCTCGGTCTGCTGGTAGGCTGTCAATGGTCTTCCAGGTTTTTCTTTGTATCAGGCTATTCAGTTCATCTTCCATAGCCCTTTCCCATTGCTTTGCTTGCGGAGACGACAAGGCTTCGTTTAGGGTACTTGGCTCCGTAATCTCCATAAGATTTAGTTCTATGCTTTCTCTGTCCTCTTCTTCAGCGTTGCTCGTTTGGTCCTCTTGCGGACGAGGTTTCCCTTTTCTTCCGTATGGATTCCTTACTATTTTCCTTGGTCTTCCAACCTTCCTTTTCAGCTGAGTATCCTTCACCCCCACTGTCTCCTTAGTCGGTTTATCGACTGTAGTTGAAATTTGCTGCTGCGTTGCTTCTTCCATGTCCGCGATCTGTGCATCAGTTTGTGGTCCATCTTCTTCTTCCGACCAAATGTCGTTATATGCAATAGTATCGTATTCATAGTCTATATTCTCGCGGTGCAACCATTCAAAACCCATCTTATCTTCTACGAAACGCACATGTTTAGTTACTATTACGTCCCGTTTCTTCGGGCACCATAGGCGGTAGCCTCTTGTCTGGGATGCGTAGCCGACTAATACGGCTGGAGTGGCTCTATCGTCCAACTTCCTCTGTCCTTGCTTTGGTAAATGTGCGTAAGCCAATGCTCCGTACGCTTTTAAGTGTTTTACACTTGGAGTTATTCCTGACCAAATAGCAAGTGGGACTTGATCCTTATTGGACGTGTGAACAACTCGGTTCCTGGCATACGCTGCTGTAGCGACGGCCTCAGCCCAAAATTTCTGAGGCAATCTGGCAGATTTCAACATTGACCTGGTTAAATCAAGTAGCGTTCTGTTGATTCGTTCAGCTATCCCATTCATCTGGGGTGTTTCGACGTTCGATCTTTCGTGCTTAATACCCTTCTCTTCAAAGTAGGTTCTTAGATCTTGGTTACAATATTCTTTTCCATTGTCGGAACGAAATCTCTTGACTTTCTTTCCCGTTTCGAGTTCCGCGCTGGCTATATATTTTTTAATACAATCCTTGATCTCATCCTTCGTCTTAAGAAACACCACTGTAACATACTTTGAAAAATCGTCGATGAATGTTGCAAAATATTGTCTCTCACCTAACGACCTGGTAGGCATCGGTCCACAGACATCCGAATGAATCAGCTCGCAAACATCCTTCGACTGTCTATTTCCAATTTTTTTACAAGGCATTTTTGTTGATTTCCCAATGTAACAATCTTCACATGCGTTTTCTTTAATTTTTGTATCTTCCAGTCCTCGAACTCGACTTGCTGTCTTTTCAATTGTCTTCATGTTTATATGGCAGAATCTGTGGTGCCATAATTTACTGTCTTGTATGGCTACGCTATGAGATTCCAATATTTCTCTCTGGTTCCTAATCGCGTTTGCACGAACTACGTACAAATCATTTTGTCTGTCTGCTATGCACATAAGTTTCCTACCTCTGCTTGTATCATAAATACTTGCTTTTCCGTTTTCAAATACAATTTCTTTGGCTCTTCGCTCGATTTGGGAAACAGACAATAAATTTTTTCTAATACGAGGTACGTAATATACATTATGTAATGTTATTTCCTGTGTTCTATTACCAATGAAGGCTTTTATTATGATATCACCTATTCCTTCGGTTTCCAGTGTGAGACTCTTTTCTCCATTGGATTCAGCAGCTGTGTTGATTGGTTCCAAGCGAGTTTCCTTGAATTTTACGAACCAATCTCTTTGCTTACATACATGGTGCGTACATCCGCTATCAAGGATCCATGTATCTTCTATGTCTATATTGTTAAGTGATACCAAAAATCCTTCGTTGCTTTCCTTCTTCTGGCCATTGTGGTTCTGACTTTTGGTTTTGTTTTTGAACCAACAGTTCTGTATATTATGGCCTGTTTTCCTGCAATGCGAACAAAAAGGAGGTTTTGGTTTATGTGTTTGATATGTACCTTTGTGTGTTGTCTGCTTTGGTCCCTTTCGTAGATTCAATGCTTCCATGCGGTCTTCGTTGTTATCAGTGGATCTGGATTTACGCCTGTCATACTCAGTCAGTAGTATTTTGGTTATTTCTGACGAAGTAAACTGTTTATCTGGTAAGTTGGCTAGAGACATGTTTAAATTTTCGTAATCGTTTGGCAATCCAGCTAGTAGAGTGTACGCTGTGTCATCGTCTCGCACTTCGCAGTCCGCTTCGTTGAGATTTTTTACAATTATTTTAACTCGAGATATGTATGATGACATTGACTCGTCTTCCTTCATTCTGGACTGGTAAAGTTGTTTCTTTAACTGCAATATCCTGATTCTGGATTTCGGCTGATGCACTTGCTCTAAGGCAACCCATGCGTCACGTGCGTTTGTGCATTCTTCAATATGAACCTGTTGGTTAGGTTCAATGTGCAACCCAATGGCTGCTATTGCTTTATCATCTTGAGATTGATGTGCTTTCCTTAGTTCATCCGTGGTCAAATTCGCTAAATCATCTTTCCTAAGCACGTGGTCTAGTAGTCCCTTGCCCTTGAGAAACCATTTCATTTCTATCTTCCATGTGCGGTAATTATTATCTGATAACTTCTCAATCCGTAAACTTGATTGCTTATCAATATCAGCCATTGTTTTGTCAAATTCTTCTCTTTAATTCGCTTTAGTAAATTATCAGACTCACCGAACGTGTATGCTTGACCACGTGGCTTATTTTAGGTTAAATCGTCCACCTTTTACGTTCCTGGGCCCATAACCATTGAAAGAGGTAGTCCATAACAGGAGTAGTCGGTGGTATGGAGTGCACATCAATTTATTAGAATAACACATATATATATATATATATATATATATATATATATATATATATATATAAAGAAAAATAAACTATAAGATAATAGAAACTTAGAACTGTAACGAAGCGCTCGCTTCGACGCTTGGGACGCAAGTGCCCGCATGCCCACGAGAGGGACTCTCACAAAGGGACTGGGTTGCGCACGCGTGGCAGGAAGAGCAAACTGGTTCATATTCATTTTATATGTAACAATTATCTCGAAATTCTGTCGCATGTATTATAGTAAATTCCTCTGCGTGCTTTCTATCCTTTGAAATGTAAACAATTGTAGCATTATTTCAGTCTCACATCTCGTCAATATATACAACCCAATTGATATATTTACGTGCTGAAATGAAAACAAGAAATTATGAATGTACATTTTTCTTTGTTAAAGAAGTTACAGAAGGATTTTTATTAACTCTTTTTATGTAGAATTTAGATCGTATATCTGATCGAAGAACCTAACGGGTAATTATCATTTTTCGTGATATAATCGGATCAAGAATATTAAGATAAGAATGTAAAATTTAAATATATAAATTTTCGTTGAAATCCATTTTGCCATTTAAACGAAATCGTGTTAACAAATATATGAGATATTTAAAAAAAAGCTCTTTTCTAAATAGTCAAAACGTGATCAGGAGGTCTTAAAACGTGATTTCCGTAACAAAATGTTTTCCAAATTTTTTTCATTACAAGAGCATTGTACAACCCCTGGCAATAAGTTTTCGACCAAACGCAATGTTACAAAGTCAACGAGAAACACCACAATTTTTTGCACGTAAAACAATGCGTTATAAATATAACACTCATGGTAACTTTAAATTGGTCTAATACGAAGTAAATACACCAAAAATAATTAAGACATTCGTTTATTATCTACTAAAAAACAATGAACAAAAAAAAGTTGCTTGGAAAAAAGTATTTGGCCAACGGAATCTCTGGTAAAAAGTATTCGACCATATGAATTTGCAAAGAAATAAATAATAATTTACTTCAAATTCACATTACCTAATATTTAGTGACATTTTCACGTGCACGTATAACCGCTTGTATGCGTTTTGGCATTGATTCTATAAGATTCTCGCATTCTGTCGGTGTGATTTCATCCCACGATGCCTTAATTACTTCACGAAGCTCATTTTTGTTTCTAGGTTTTTTTATACGAATTAATTGTTTCCACGTTGCTCATAAATTCTCTATTGGGCTTAAATCAGGACTATTTGCTGGCCACTTTATTGTTTTAATTCTATTATTCTTCAAATACTCTTGTACTTTTTTGCTGCGGTGGCAACTCGCATTGTCTTGTTGGAAATGAAAATCATTTGAATCCAGGAACCAATTTTCTATACTTGGTATTAGGAAATCTTCAAAACCTGCGTATATATTTCGGAATTGACAGTTACATATAGTATACACAGCTTTCCTACTCCTTGGGCTGCCATGCAGCTCCACACCATGTAAGACTCGGGATATTTCTTTTTAAAATTTAAACAATCTTTATTGAATTTTTCGCTGCTTTTCCTCCAAACAAATTGTCCAGCATTATCACCTGCGCCGATGCACACACGTGATTCGTCACTAAAAATAACTTTTTTCCAATCATCCACAGTCCAATGTCGGTGTTCCTTACACCATTCCAAACGCTTTTTCCTATGCAGTTTCGTAAGAAACGGTTTCGTTTTCGCTTTGCAAAATAAATATCCCATTTTATTTACCCGGTTTCTCACTGTACGATCACAAACATTTTGTGCCCACTTTCCATTTATTTCTTTAGATGTACCTCGCCTCATATTCTGAACAATTTGTCGCAATTGTCGGTCATCTCTTTTTGACGTGGCACGAGGACGTCCACATCTTGTACGATTAAATACACTTCCACTTTCATTAAATTTCTTATTTATATAGCTAATCGCACTATGGGAACAATTTAAAATTTCTGCAACTTTTCGTTGAGTATTGCCTTCTTTCAGAAGTTTAATTATTCTTTGTTTTAAATCGTCAGAAAAATGCTCGCGTGGTGGCATGATAAATATCTTCGACCTACCTCGATCGCTAGCTAACAATTGACTGATCGCGGAACAGTTTGTTAACTTACGTTTTCAATACATTGTTGTATTGCACTCTGCGTGACTTGTGAAAGAGATAGCGAGTGAAAAGACGAAGAAAGTGAGAAAACAGTCGACATCGAGCGATAAACGTACAAATTTCGCTACGTACAAATGTCACTAAATATTAGGTAATGTGAATTTGAAGTAAATTATTATTTATTTCTTTGCAAATTCACATGGTCGAATACTTTTTTCCAGAGATTCCGTTGGCCAAATACTTTTTTCCAAGCAACATTTTTTTTGTTCATTGTTTTTTAGTAGATAATAAACGAATGTCTTAATTATTTTTGGTGTATTTACTTCGTATTAGACCAATTTAAAGTTACCATGAGTGTTATATTTATAACGCATTGTTTTACGTACAATTGTGGTGTTTCTCGTTGACTTTGTACCATTGCGTTTGGTCGAAAACTTATTGCCAGGGGTTGTACATATGTCAGAACGTGAAAAGTGTATCTCGAGGCACTCAAGAAGATCGCGCGCGGCGCGTGTCGCTTGCACCTCACTTTGGATCACAGCGTTTCAAGAGCGAGAGAGAAAGACACACATTCGTTTTCTTTCTCGTCTTCCCGACGTTGTCCGAAGCGCCGAGCTCGCGGACACGCAGCTCCGGCGTAGTGTGCGTGCATGGTGGGGGAAATTCTCGAGGAAACCCGTCCTCATTCTGGCATCACTGCCGTGGCCAGCCGCGCTGCTAGGAGATTCCGCCATCATGACGGAAAACAGACACTCATCTCATTGTGTTGCGTCTCCAGTAGCCTAGGTTGCTGCTGTAGCAGCCGCGCGGCCGCAGCCGGTCGAAAACGCGGTGTGGAAACTAGACCTTATGGAGAAGCATGCATCTGTTCTCCTAGACGCGTTTTCGTCAGCGTGTCTGCCTCAGCAGCTATGTAGGTTACTCGAGACGCAACACAATGCGATGGGTGTCTGTTTTCCGCCATTATGGCGAAATCTCCTAACTTGCGACTCGCGGCCGGTGGCCAAACCTTGACTCCTCCAAACTGATTCTAGCCGCGGCCGCCCCGCGATCCATCGCCACAGTGGGACACAATCCTGTTACGTTCCGAAAGTCACTTTTAATTTTTCTTCTCTCTTCTTCTTTTATTTTTGTTTTTTTTCTTTTGTTAATAAGCGTGATGCGCATCGACAACGGGTATCGTTCTGGGAAAACCCTTGGCGAGCGTACCTCGCCGTCGCGACACTTCGTGACTGCGCTGTACTCTGATCGTGGGACTGTGCTGAGGTATCAGCACTGTTCTCGGAAGCTCGTTCGAAAATCAGCAGGGGTTTTCATACGTTGATAAGTTTTATTAAATGTAAGCGGCGGGGGTGCGTCTTGATAATGCGTTAGCATTCTGGAAAAGCCTCGTCGAGCGCACTTCCGACCGTCGAATCGTCACATCGAAGACGAAATTGTAAAGGAGTGTCCTGAGTGTTACAATGCGTGAAGACGAGTGTACACCGTTTGGGAATTAGGAACAGAGAAAGTAGTAGATCGGCAGCGCCCAAGTCTAAAGTATGAAAGGATGAGGGCGCGAATACCTAATAGGGCTCTTTAAGCCGGGTCCAGACCTGAATGCGTATACGCTGACCAGGCTGAGCGCGCACGAATGACGCATGCGGAGGGATCGAATGTTCCATTGTATCTTTCTTCGCCAACTTCTGTGCTTAGCTTAGCCCACTCCACAGTCGTAAAGATGGTGTGATTAGCTAAATAAACATACAGCCCTCCGAGTCATCCTGTTTACCAATACAGGGTGATTCTCCAGCGACGCCTGTTAAAGACGTGTCGCCTCGTACCCCGTGACGAGAACAACTCCCCGCAGTGCCTCACCGAATTTTATGGGTTTCGACTCTCGAAACGGTTGGAATACCATTAAAAAGTCAAAAATGTCCAAGAGTTCCGCATTTCTCATCAGATCTTTGCGAAAACGACGTCAATTGATTAATTATGTTTTGCCGATGAAACTAACACCAAGAACGACGTAATTCGGACCATAATGAAATTTCATGAAAAATTGATTTATATCATTTCATTTCAATTCGTTAAAAATAGTCTCGTGTGATTTTTTAACGCAACAGCGAGTCGGTTAGGCTGTATGAATTAAGAATAATGCAAGGTGTAGTGAAGAAAAGAAAGACAAATTATTCAGTAAAATAGAGCTTTAAAGTCTATCATATGGTAATTGCATTATATTGTTGAAAATGTAATTTTTAGATTTTTAATTAACTGTTTACGACTATATTAGCAATGAATTAAATTCATTCACATAGATCCATCCTTCATGATTAAAAAAAAATGCAAATCCATACCTTCAATAATTTAGGTCATTAAATTTAATTTCTAAATTTCTAAAAGAAAGCACATAACTTTGAAGATTTGTATTTTTCAAACAATTTCGAATTTGCAAAAATGAGGACTTAACCCTCCCTAATTTCATATGGACTATCATATATTTCAATATCATGCAAATCCGAGACATCGAGGATTTTAGAAAAGTATCACAGATGCTTCTATCTTCCACGCTGAACGCAATGCACTCCAAACTCCCTTTGATGTGCGGAAGAAAACCGACAACGGGCATGCGCCGAGTCACCACGAATGAAACGTCCACACTAGCATATGCGTTCACGCTCACCCTTTCTGACGTAGAAGCATGCGGTCCTGGCTACCGTTTCACCCGTCCACATTAGAATATTCGTGCGCGCTCAGCCTGCTCAGCGTATACTCATTCAGGTCTGGACCCAGCTTTATACGGACGCTCTACCGCGCGTTCTTGCGCGCCACACGCCGGCGCGCCACGGAAAAGTACGTGAACGCCGGAGCGCGCTCCTTCGTGCAAGCCAGAAGGTTATACTCGGCACTACTTAGAGGCAGTGCGTTCGGGCTCACATTTCTAGTCTCACAGTCTCCTCCTTATGTTTTTTCCACGATGCAGCGCAATATTGCATTGTGTACTACCTGTTCGATGTATATTATCGATCTGCGAAAAGATCGGCAAGACACGATCGAGATATATATTCGCGAAAAGTATACGAATTCCTCGATATACCTGGCTTATAGGGGATATCATAAATGCTGTTACTGTAGGACACACTGAAACATCTTTTTTTACGAAGCTACATTTGGTTGACCCGAAGGTGGTAAAATTTTACAAAGATACATTAAAAATAGACTGTAAAATTTTACAAAGGTACATTAAAAATAGACTGTAAAATTTTACAAAGGTAGATTAAAAATAGATTGTAAATTTTTACAAAGGTACATTAAAAAATGTCCACATGGTTTCCCGGCAATGCGGTGGCAAATGAAAATGCATTTAACACATTCACTGTTGTGACGATCATAATTATTACTATTGACGGCAATAATTACCATGTCATTGCTTGTTTTAATATAAAAACTAATATTGATAGACAATAAATACACATAGGTATGCAAATGATATTATATGAAAGATGAATGCTGAAGAGGTGTAATATGCAAGACGATTTGAAGAAAAGGGGTAGTCCTCTAATTGAGCGTGATGCAGGTCAAATTTTCCACCCACGCATTTACGTGTCACGTTCGAAAAAGTGAGGCGCGCAAGAAAGCACCACAGTTCTGCCCGCGCGCATACCTCGACTCCAGAAGAGTTTACATAAGAGACGGAAAAGGTAGTTAGAAAAGGAAAACGGCTCTTGAAACCAAGGGTTCGGCGTGGCGCGTGGACTTTCCAACAGTGCCGAAAGTTCTGAAGCGCGCGCCGCGCCTGGCAGCCAAGCCTCTGCGAGTAACTACAAGCGGTAGGAAGTGAACGCGATTTAAGGGGTCTCCCTACCCTGAGGGACGAAAAATGATATGAACTTTGGGAATTTTTTAAACCAAACCATTAAGGCTGCCGTCTCATCGCGCCTTGAATGTGTGCGGACGCTCACGCAAGCTAGGAAAAGCGTATACGTATACGCCATATAATAAACAAACCGTTTCAACCAACCTACGTCGTGGAATCGGCAAGAAGGAAGCTTTTGCGGGCATAGTTGCCTCCAGCAGACATCCGTGCAGGCGGATCTGGTGCATTTGAACGCTAATAAGCACCGTAGGTTGAAATAATAATAACCCTGATAGCCAGATCTGGGCAGCAGAATCTGACGTCAGAACTGCAGCAGTCTGTGTCCGCATTTGGCTGCGTTCTGATGTGCAGAGCCTGAGGTGCAGTGCCTGATGTCAGACTGTGATGCCAGATCGGGGACGGGTTTCCTCGAGAATTTCCCCCACCTCGCGCACACTACGCCGGAGCGGCGCGTCCGTGAGTTGGACTCCGAAGCGCCGATCTCACGGACGCGCCGCTTCGGCGTAGTGTGCGCGAGGTGGGGGAAATTCTCGAGAGATCCCGTCCCCGATCTGGCATCACAGATGTCAGATGGACAGCAGATCGACAGCAGATTTCGCCGTCTGCTAGGCACAGCAACAGCGCCATCTGTAGGCAATTGCTTGGTAATTCTGGATCTCAGATGGCGTTGTTGCTGTGCCTAGCAGACGGCGAAATCTGCTGTCGATCTGCTGTCCATCTGACATCAGGCACTGCACCTCAGGCTCTGCACATCAGAACGCAGCCAAATGCGGACACAGACTGCTGCAGTTCTGACGTCAGATTCTGCTGCCCAGATCTAGCTATCAGGGAAGTTTATAACTCGTGTACTGAGACAAACTCGAGAAATGAAAGAATTATGCTTCAAGGATTCTCCGTCAGCGGAGCTAATGGTATATTCGCGCCATGTACCATCAGAACCGGTGGAAGTCCAAGCTAGCCGATAAATGTAAGAAAGACATAGTTGCCGATACGTATCGAGAGTCGTATCGCGTTGTTGCCGCATTTCCCCTATTACTATTTGTCGTCAGGAAGGCTTGAATGAATCACGGCGAAGCGGCTGGAGAACAAACATGGGCTAAGATAATATCTGGATAAATTAGAATAAAAGAGACATTATGTTTATCCGTTATCTCTCTTCGAGCTGCGGATTTGGGCTATTCGGCGGTTTCTAATCTCGGTTCGAGAGGCATTTAGTGTTGCTTGCGGTGGATTATGTATTAATAAAATGTAAAACGTACTGTTTTTACCCGACTGCGGCACGTAAAGGAGGGTATTGTGTTTATCAGGCTATGTTTGTATGTCCAGATGTTACGTTCTAGTCCCTGTACGGATACACCGATTTGGACAAATGAGGTGTCTTTAGAAATGTCCTACGATATATAATTTTCTAAATTGTTAGACAGAAATAAAAAAATTGGAAGGACTTGCAAGTAGTGATCTGGATCCGAGGAGAGTTTTTAACATCTCTGACTACAATGTTTCCCCGAACTAAACAGGCTGCGGCCCTTGCCATACAATACTGCTATATATAACTAAAAAGTAAAAAATAAAAAAAATATAAAAAACCCGACTGTTTAAAAGGGGAACTAAAATGACAAAAACAAGACTTAATTTATTTATACATAGTATATTATTTATCATAAATAGGATAATAATATGATGACAATTTAAATAATTACAAGCATGTACCGCAATGACTAAAAAAAGTGTTTCAAGCTGGTAACAAAAAGAGGTGGACAACATCAATGCAAATTCATGCTTATATAGTGACATTTCAACTTCAGCGTATTTTGTAAATTATATGTTTCTCGTTTTGTCCGTATGGGGAATACCGTTAGCTTTGTTAATAGCCCATCGAATCTGATTAGGGCGAACAGCGATACACAATGTTGAATGTAATATAATGTTCGAATATAATTACATCAAATCATTTATGATAAATAATATACCATGTATAAATGAATTAAGTCTTGTTTTTATCATTTTAGTTACCTTTTTAAGCAGTCGGTTTTTTTTTAAATTTTGTTAATTTTTAGTAACATACTGCTGAGATTTTCCAGATTAAAATTAGTTGAAACACGGTATAAATCGGTTTATTTCATAACCCACGTTTTTCAACGTTCGCCGTTAAAAAGTATCGAGGCAATTTTGAAGTACATATAACTTGCAGCGACAAAGTTTTTCCTTAATATACAAAGAAGATTTTCACCAATTTTCACACTGATTCAGAAATAATTGTAGGAGATATGGCGATATATATAAATTCCGCGCGGCACCAACTGTCAACGCGAGTGCTAAAACTGCTAAATAGCGCATTATCGCTTATAATGAAATTTGACGTATGGTAGTGTGGATCTGTAACACATTGTAATGGAAATATTTAATTGTTGTTCTATAAGCGTACAAAATTTTACCGTAGATTTATAAAGTGTCAAAAATTACCTGAAATATGGTACTTATTATTTCATGTAGCACTCCATTTGCCCTGGCTTTACTGCCCCATACATCATGTGCGCTGTAATTTTATAAAAAGTCCGACTTGTAGTAGATAGGATGGCTCAATAATGACAGGCCTTATAGAAGAATAGAGATAATATATATTGAAAGAACAGAACATAAGAAATACACACTAATGCGTGACTGCTTCACGCACGCCATCGAAGTCGACTGATTGATCGTCGGAAGGACTCGGGTCCTTCCGACGCCATCACGTACGCCGTTACCTCCCGAGTTACCGAGTGACTATAGACTGTAAGAAATGATCGCAAACATTTCAGTAAGTTGTGTATAAAAGTAAAAGTTTGTTTCAATATTTCGTGAAACATCATGCATACCTGCGATGCCCGTATGTGCCAGCCTGGCCTCCTTTGACCAAACCGGACTCGGCACAAGGGTGTGACGTATACCCTTTTTCCTACCTTGCCTCCGTCTTCTGTCTGTCTGCCTGCTCCCGTGAACTTAAAAATGTGTCTGAAAAAATTAAAGTGTGAATTAAATTTATTATTTCCCTCGTCACTTTCTGGGGAAAGTTACGGCGGCGTCGATCGACTCGCGTGATCGGAGGATCCACGAGGAAAAGTGCGATTGCTGTCACTTGTGACCACTGACACAGACAGTGGCCCTGCACTTTACAGTGCGTTGCGACGCCGGTTCGATAAGATCGGAGTTTCGCTATTTTCAGAGGCAGACCTCTTTCGCTTTTTCTAGCTTGTCGCTTTTTCTCTCGCTCTCTCTGATAGTATAAATTGAGGCTCCCGAATAGGCATGCATCTATTGTGCCGACTATCAGTTAATTCCAGTAGAATGCATTCTAAATAAAATTGAACCAGTTTTGGCTCCATTTCTCTTTTCCAAAACGCATCATCTCTCTCTACTTTTATAGATTTCAGCCCCTTCGGGGTCCAAATGCAAAATACGCAGTACTTTCGGTGAGTAATATGTAACTGGCCTCGTACTTGATAAAAATAGTGATGCGTTTTGTTCATTGAAATACCTGTTGTTTAAGTTAGAATCTTAGACAAAGCAAGTGGCTGTAACCGATACGCAGTCCTTTGGTTTATTAGTTGGAAGTAGGTTAACTAGATATAAGTAAATTTGAGTAGAATTAGGATAGTTTTAAATATCGTCTAGTTTGTAACGTCCCGTAGGCTTGAACGATTATAATAAAGTTTTCGTCTTTACAAGTTCTTGTGTCACACTAACTTTTAACCCGAGTATCAGGTATGAATCGTACGTAACGCGAGCGTGGAACAGATATCGATGATATTATTAAGCGTTCACTATTTCTCTCTCGCGTAACCAGTATAGAATTCGCAAGTATTGCGAACACGAGCATTGAACCGACCAGAACCGACTGCCTGGCAGACGGAGAGAAGACTTCCGCGATCGCGGAAACGTAGTTAGTTGATTAGTGGGGGGAGAGAAGCTCATGAACGCTTTGTGTCGCGTCAGATGGCGACACTATTATTAAAAGTAACTTATGTGATACGTCTTAAATCTAGTAAGAAGAAAAAGCACTATATACAGCATGTACACGAAACACCTGTTTTACATGTGAACATGCGTCGGACAGCGGGAATTTTTTCCATAGCCTCTTCCGGCGTAAAGTTCTCCGCTGATTTAGGGCATTTGATTTCCACAATACCCTCTTGACCGATGATTCCATCCGGTGAAGCTCCTAAGAAGGGGATGCAGCTGTCGATGAATAGTCCACATTCTGCAATATCTGTGTATTGCTTCTTCAATTCTTCGCGAGCAATCTTCTCGCATTCTTTCCCGTATTCCACCGCTGATGCACTAATTAACTTTGGATACACAAATGATTTCACTGCATTTGCGCATAGCGTGTCAGGTCGGCGACGGCACACTTGTCCAAAATTGGATGCTGTCAACAATTTGGACCTGTACTGCAACCATCTGCGGTTCGTCGCTTGTCCGATGGTTTCGTCTTTAATAGCGTGCCTTTTCTCTTGCCAGTCACTGAGCATTTGCATATGCTTTTCCCGCTCCAGTTCATATATTTCGGATGGCATGTCTGGCTTCTGTGCATTTTGTCCATAATCCGAATCTTTCTGCGACGGAAATTGTTTGCGAACATATCGCGCAGCCTTCGTTTCCTTCTGTTTCGCAGCTCTCTTTTCCTTTTCTGTCTTTTTATTTTCTTCTATTTGACGCACAACCTCGGGCGTTTTCGTCTTCATTACCGCATTCAATCGCGAGTGCACTTGGTTGCTGTTGTATTCTACGATAGCAGCAGCACATCTTCCTGTATACGATCCTCTTTCGGCGAAATTTAATCTTTTTCCGCCAATGTACTTGGCAATTATTCCGTTTAAACTTTCCACAGCGTTATTATTGGTATCATAGAGTAAGCTCTCCGCATGAGCTAACAGTGGACGAAGAATTTCTTTTACGTCCTGGTACACTCCAATTTTCGTCAATTCTGGAAAGATGTTTTTTTCTTTCTCTTTATTGTTTCCATCGCAGAGATATCCTAGTCTTGCACACTCTGCGTGTTCATCAAACACGTGGCTTGGAACATTCTGTATGTCGCTATACAAATTCTTCGTTTTCTCGTCGATTGATACATTCTGATTGTATCTAAACTTTGCGGCTTTTACGATGTCCGTGCGTATCCGGCGAATGCTACTTTCCACAACTTGCCTCAATGGTCCAGGTGTAGTCTTCTTCACAATCGCTTTCATTTTTGTGCAGAAGTTTCGCAACAAATGATTCGTGCATTCAATTTTTTTTACGCGAATCCGTCTCTTATATGGGTCAGCATCAATAATCTTCTTATACACGCTGCTGTCCCCATCAGCAATCAGAGTAGAATAAACGAGCCCACGTTTTTCTACGCTAGTATTGAATCCTTCTACTATAGCATCGCTTTCCATAGCAGTCGATGCTCGAATTGTGTTCCAGTTTTTGAAGCATATGTGCTTTCGGGGTTCTTTATTGTTTTTCGCAGCAATCCGACAAATTCTGCAAACTTTGTTCCGAACGCCGTAAAATAAAACTTTCTTCGTATGATAGCCAACTATCACGCCGACTCCAGACGCAGAATCGTAACATCCGCTGCGGTACGATCTCTTCATCCAACTTCCATCGGCCACAACGGGGATGTGAAGGGTCCCTGATCCGGGAAGAACGTCGCCACTTTCAATCGCCAAACGTTTTTCTTCTTCAGCCTCTGCTAACATCTCTTCTTCTGCAGCGGCAGTTGCGGACTTGACGAATTCATCTTGATTCTTCACGAATTCTTTCTTCGACATGCAACGTATGTTCACTCCTGCAAAAGTGTGTTCCAACTGAGCATAACTGCCTCCACATAAAATTGTTGCATTAACGGCGCCCTGATTGCAATTCACTTCTTCGGCTTCGTCCGATTGATTGCAGATTTCTGCTTTGTAATGGCATAAAGTGCACATTACGCTGAAGATGCTCTTGAAGCCACGCCGTTTCGCACCAGTTATTTGTAGGTGTTCAATGCCGCAGTCTTCCCTATTTTTTGCATGCTTACCTATTTTTTGCAATTGAGCAAGCACATTTGGGAAATTCATTATATCGTTGCTATTTTGGAGACGCGATTGCTCTTGCGGCCCGTTCTTCGTAACTTTTTCTATAACGAAGTTTTCTTCTTCGTTACTTTGTATATCAAATTCTTCAAGCGCATCTTCAGTTTCTCCCGAACTGGCCGTATCAGTATCTTCATCAGATGGCAAGTACATTATCTCTTGATGCGTATGATTTCGTCCATCGGATGTTGACGGTTCCTCCACTATACGCTCCTCGGCTACTTCTTCTGGATGTTGTCCTACGGCAGTGTCGTCTACCGATTTTGCCTTTTCCTGTTTCTTCTGAAGGGTCAAAGGCCTTCTCTTTTCGCGAAATACTTTCCGTTTCGAAAATCTCCTTGCGGACGGACATAAGTGTCGCGAACAAAACGGAGAATTATTGTCCATATCTTCTTGCACATCCTGCATATTCACATTTAGAGTGTCACTCATTTCACACTAAACCAACAAACACAACACAAACACAATACAACACAACGCACCACGACTCAAAATCCTTCTAACCGTTACATAAAAACGTAAACGCGAACCGTGAACGTGAAATGTGAATCCAAAAATTCGTATGTGGTGCGAACTGAAACAAATGACGCTCTACAAACCAGGCAACGGCGCAAACAGTCCGCTGCGTGGAGCGTCATTCTGCTGAAACAACGCCAACCAGGTGGACGCTGAAGAAAAAAATGGAGAGTATGCATAATGTAAGTATTATATTGTATACTGTTATACAAAGTGATTCTCTGGCTAGAGTCTACAAAGGCGATGCCGCCAATAATCCGCGCCTCGCTGAGTTTCGTGGATTTCGACGCTCGAAATTAGCTTGGGGCCATTTTCATCGTGACGGCATAACGAATCGGTTGACGCCATTTTCGCAAAGATCTGATGAGAAATGCAGAACGTGAAATTCATCACTTCAACGAAACTCAGCGAGGCGCGGCATTTTCTTTACGACTCTAGCGAGAGAATCACGCTGTGCAATCTTACTATTTGCCATAAAATAATACAATCATTATTTCATTTCCAGATCAAGGATGCATTGACCTGGCGTCAGCCGGGAAATCAGGACGGAGACGGAGACAATGGGAGAGAGGAGAAAGACAGAAAGGAAGAGGAAACGGAAAAAGAGAGGGAGATTTTGAAAACAAAGAAAGAAGCGGAGGAGAAGAAAAAGGAGGAGGAAACGCGAAAATTAAAAAAAGAAATGGCAAAGGCAAGTTATGTTGAATGTGTGTGTATTTTTCTGAAGTTTGTTTGATATGAACGGCGAAGGCGAAGCCCGGAAAAAACGAAACGACACCGCGTGGTCGAACGTGAAATGTAATCCTACAGCAGAATTTGTATACAAATTCTGCTGTAGTGAATCTCGTCTCAAGCGTCGAAATCCACCGAACTCAGCGAGGCGCGGCTTATTGGCGGCATCGCCTTTGCAGACACTAGCCACAGAAGCATCGTGTATGCTTACTTCATACCAAACAACTTTGTACGAAACGTGGCAATTGTCAGAACGCTAATTCATTTGGGTCCGAATATTTTTGGGATTCACTATATGTACGGGTAGAAGTAAAAACTGTAATTTTTATTGTATTGTTTCAGATGAAAAGAGAGCTGCGCAGGTTGCGCTACAAGCACGACCGTGGTCGTGGCGGTGACGGTTGTGGCGGTGGCAGAAGCCGTGGAGGATGGCGCCGGGGTGGCCACGGCGGTAGGCGTGGAGGAAACGGGGGAGGGGGGGGGATATAATGTTTATATTTCATACTAGAAATTAATAAAAAAAAAATCTGATCAGTGGCATGGGTTTTATTTAGAAAAAGTAATAAAAGGGTGGGTGGTGTTAATATCACTATAAATAATTCACTTTCAATAAAATCGTGGGGCACGATATTTCATAACAGGATATGAATCATTTACTTCAACTTCTGGTTGCACATGGTGCTCTACAATTTCATTAGTGAATTATTTAAAGTGATATTAACACCATCAAAATTGTAGTACAAGAAAAGAATTATTTTTTAGTTGTTAGTGCATTTTTAATAAAAGCGTTTATCATAAAAATTATTTTTTATATATTTTTTAATTTCTAGTTTTTAGTATTTGTCGATTTCTATTTCACAGCTTAGAATTTTTTAGAAATATCTTTTATTGCTGTATATAGTAAACGCTATAGTGCTAAAGTCAATAAAAAATAATCATTTTCTTGTACTGCAATTTCGATGGTGATATACTACGAACGGCTGCAAAGTTTTAGTATCATTTCTCGATAAATTTTGTATTTTCGGTAATCGCGGTGCGATTAACGTCCCGAACGTAGAAGCTTTTGTCTTTTTCGTAAAGAACGTGATAGTTGGAAGTGGGTTAGGATCCATTTCGGTTAGAATGGAAAATATCATATATACGGTTCATTCAATGCCAAGCGGATCACTTTGAACACTCAATGTCTGAGATTTAGTTCAAATTGAATCACAAATTGTGATTGTTTATGTTGTTTGTTTTGATAGAATGTAAAACTTCCACATTTGCTATCGTATCGTCATGAACGTTTCAATAACATACTCCTGAGATTTTCCAGATGAAAATAAATTTAAACACAGTATAAATCGGTTTATTTTTAGCATTTTTGAATTAGAATTTAGATTACATTTAGGGAACTGTACTCGTAGGTGACCGTGTACCAATAGTTGACACTTTTATTTTCGGTCACGAATAATAAGCTTTTGACTAATACTTTTTCAAAAAGCGTATTAGTCAAAAACATTTTTTTAATAAAAAGCTTATTATTTGTGACTAAAAATAAAAGTGTCAACTATTGGTACACTGTCAACAACGAGTACAGTTACCCTATATTTAATTACCAAGTACAGTTCTAGAAATAATCCGATTTATACCGTGCTTGAACTCATTAATCTGGACAGTCTCAGCAGTATGTTAATAAATACTGTAAACGTCACGTTTTACCATTTATTAATACATAATTCACCGCAAGCAACACTGTATGCCTCTCGAACCGAAATCAGAAGCTGCCGCCAAACAGCCCAAGTCTTCAGGCTCAAAGAGAGATCGCGCCGGTTCGGATAAACACGCTGCCGTAAGTTGTTTGAAGCATTCAAATCAAAGTCGAATAAACTACGGTTAAAGATCGAATAAAAAAATTATCTTTCGTCGTCGAACGAATTCAATTTGGTTCCGAACGGATAAACATAAAGTATCTTTTATTGGAGTTTCTCAAAATAATATCTTTGCCCATCTCTGTTCTTCAGCCGCTTCGTCGTGATTCATTCAAGCCTTCGTGACGACAAAATAGTAATAGGGGAAATGCGGCAACAACGCGATCCGACTCTCAATACGTCTCGGCAACTATGTCTTTCCTACATTTATCGGCTAGTTTGGACTTCCACCGGTTCTGATGGTACATGGCGCAAATATACCATCAACGCCGGTGACGGAGAATCCTTGAAGCTTCATTCTGTCAGTTTTCGAGTCATAAATTCATTATTATTTCAATGTATGGTGCTTATTAGCGTTCAAACGCACCAGACCCGTCTGCACGGATGTCTACTGGAGGCAACTATACCCGCAAAAACTTCCTTTTGGCCGATTCCAGGTTGTAAGTTGTAATATACGATTTGATTACTACACGCGTGTACGTACACGCTTAACTTAGCATGTGTGAGCGTATGCACACATTCAAGGCCCGGTGAGACGGCAGCCTTAAGGGGGTAGACACGGGTAATGCAGTGCGCTATATACCGACATAATCTGGCCCGAAACATGGGTTTAGTAGAATACGCTTTTCGTCCTTATATGAGCGAATTTTGGGCCCAGCGAGGTCTTATTCGAAAGAGGAAGGTTCAGTACAGCGCGCTCTGGTCATGGCTCGACGAGATTGTGTTGATATCTAATAATCTGAGTGTTCAAAGTAGTGCAAAAGTCGACAAAATACACCCGCATGAATCCAAGTATTTTTAGGTCACTAAAAGAGTTTTGTGACTCAAACGATGACCAGAGCGCGCTGCACCAAACCTTCCTCTTTCGAAGGAGACCTCACCCAGCTCAAAATCTGCTCATATAAGGACGAAAAGCGTATTCTCGTGTCTGCACTCCCAAATACGAATTCCGCCCTATTGGCGATAATACAGAACAAGTCACGTGACAAATTTAGTTCAGCTAGTGGATACGAGATGGCGCCTACTTGGGAGGACTGCTAACGTCGAATCATAGCAAAACTGAAGCGATAGCTGGATATACGAGCCACAATAAAGGCATGATGGAGTCAATGTATGCATTTTCGGACGATTGTAGATTAGGTTATATTCATTTTAGGCATACATTGACGTAGGAACAGCTGGGAATTGTACACATTTATTAAATTAACGCTTTTACCGTTACATATACATCACTTGAAATCGCTGTCGTATTTATGTCATAGTAATTCAGGCAGTTAGAACAACAACGGACTAACCTACTTCAAACAAAAATTTTTCCTATTGTACATCGATGGAATGCACACATATTGTATGTCCTCTTTTAGCGTTTTTCACAGGATCAATCATTCAATGATACTTTATAATTAAATAAATACTTTTTGCATTATTGTATTATTTATGTGTGCACTAGGCCATCGATATGATTAGTAAAGCCTATTGGAACACGTTATTGCTACTAACTCACTTTCGAAAAAAAATGTGGGTGAGTCCGTTGTTGCTCTCACTGCCTCAATTATATGACAAAATACCAGAGATGGACATTACTTTAGTGCGCAGACAATTTTCCCGGCGGAAAACAATTATTTATTGCGTTTAGTTAACTGAAAAATGGTGCCAATACATGCACTTGATTGTTCTTTTTCCCAAAAAAGCCAGTGGAAATATCATTTTCTAAATGTGACGTATACGTTACACTGGGCATGTACGGAGTATAATGTGGCTCAATAAATAAGGGATGTTATAAGTATAAATGAATAAAACACGAGTATATCTTTTCTAAACATTTCTAAACGATATACTCGTGTTTTATTCATTTATACTTATAACATCTCTTACAAATGAAAAAAATTAATTCAAAAAGGTTAATTCAATTATCGGCCATGAATAATTTTCTCGTATTTATTCGTACTTTCTCGACTAAATATATGATTCGCAACTAAAGTACGAATAAATACGAGAAAATTAATCATGGCCGACAGATATAAGGCTTTCGAATAAAAAAATGACGACTAAATATATAATTGTCTTGATTTATTAATTATAAAAATTATAATTTATAACATTTCCTTCTTCTCGTCCTCCTCTACCTCTTCTTCCTCCCCTACCTCCTCTTCCTCCACTCCCTCCTCTTCCTCGACTTCCTCCTCTTTCTCGACTTCCTCCTCTTCCTCCTCTCCCTCCTCGCCCTCCTCTTCCACCTCTTCCGCCTCCATAAATCTCTTTGCGGAGAGTTTTTTTCAGCTGGCTGTACTGTAATATGAACAATAAACATAAATCTTATGTTAATTACTGCAATAATGACTAGACGCTTTCACACTTTCATGAAAATGTAAGAAATGGTTATCTACATACCTTCTGCCTGTGCTCCACCGCCCTCTCCATCCACAGAGTGGTTGAGGATGGCGTCGGCGGACTCCGTCCTCGCGAGGACGGTGTCCGTTCCTTTCGCGGACTCCGTCGCGAGAACGGTGTCTGTTCCTTTCGCGGGCTCCGTCGCGAGGACGGAGTCCCCTCCTTGCGCGGACTCCGTTGTGGGGACCGCAGCTCCCAGGTGGGTGGACTCCGTCCTCGAGATGGAGTCCCTTCCTCTTCTACATTTTTAACAGTTCCTTTGTCAGACATCTAAAAACGAGTCGAAGAAACATTGAAATTATTGAATGTAAGAAAATGCAATAGAAGAATCAGAGTTGGGCAAAAAGTAAACTAATTACAAATTACGATTAAAATGTAATTGTGTAATCAATTATTTGTAATTTATAATTAGATTACATTTTACCCAATTCTGAGAAGAGTACACGATTATCAAGTTGGTACATTTGTGTACAATATAGGCTTCCTTTAGCCAAGATTTAGTGCAGGTGGAGAATCTTCAGATTTCTAAATACTGGAATTTCCAAGTTCGAAAGCTTCGAAATTCAAACATTTCCAATACTTGTAATTGTGAGGATATCAAGTTTCAAAATATCAGTATTTTGAAATGTCCAACATTTGTGGTTTTAAAATTTCCAATTTTTTCACTTCTAATATTTAGAAACTGTTTTCATCATTTGTCTTCATTTTCAACTAAAGGAAGCTTATATTGCACCCGAATGTATATACCTTTTCTAGACATTTTGCGGGTAAATTATAACATAACTTTCTTAGTCTACGTCAGAGATGGGCATTATCTAGATAAAAAATTATTTAAATAACGTGTCGAATAAAAGATACTTTATCTTTATGCGTTATTCGAATCTTCGAATAACACGGTTTACGTTTATTCGTTATTCACAGCTTTGAATAACACGATTTATCTTCATTCGAAACATCACGGATAAATAAATTTATTCGAAGTGAATTTATTCGACGGGTGAAAGATAATTTTTTTATTCGAAGTGAATTTAGTCGAAAGATAATTTCTGTCTTTGAGGATCTTTTATTCGAACTGTCGAATAAGATTTTCATCTTTGGCCGTAGTTTGTTCGACTTTTATTGGAAGACTTCGAATAACTTTTGACGCGCGATCTCGCCTCGAGCTGAGGTCCTCAGCCTGAGGACTTGAGCTATTCGGCGGCGGCTTTTGATTTTGATTCGAGCCTCGGCTGGAGAGCCATACAATCTTGCTTGCGGTGGATTATATTTATATTAATAGGATGTATGTAACACTTTCACATTTTCTATCGTATCGGCATGAACGTTTCAGTAACATAGGTACTGTTGAGATTTTTTAGATGGAACTGAATTTAAACACGATATAAATCGAATTATGTTTAGCATTATTACAGTAGAAATGTTACATTCATATTTAATTATTTATAGTTCTAGAAATAATCCAATTTATACCGTGTTTGAACTCTTTGCAATCGAATGGATCTCGCAAGTTTATTAACAATCCATAAATTCTAAAAGTCGGAAAACTCTTCGTCGGAAAAATTTCGAATACAATAAAAAAGCTAGGGTTTTGGAAGTTTGATGGACATTAATTTATTTATTGGTTAACTTTAGATAGATTGTGAAAAACTGACGATGTTTCTTACATTTGTTTACTAGAAAATGCAAATAAACGGGAACACAAAATCACAATATCTTTTGTAAAACAAAATTTGATTATTATTCTTGTAATTATTATCATAACAAATTTTATTCAGTTTAATATACCCAAATTACCCATGCTAACTGTATGCGGATTTTCGTAAATGTAAAATCGTACTATCGGTCTATTTATATTTTCGTGGAAACAAATGTAAAATACATCGTCATCTTTACATAATTTGTTTAATTTTAACTAATAAATCAGTTAATATCTGAAATATACTCCAAACCCTTGCTTCTTTTTGCGTTTTTTTTGCTTTAAATGTTTTAAATTTTGCAAGTGTACGAAGACTTTCGTGACTGACTGTATACTGTACGTATACCGTTACATTCAATTAAATTTGATGTGGCCAATTTTATAGTGTCCGTATTTCTGAAAACTTGTCCGTAAATAAGACCAATAGGACTACATCCACATTTTTTTTTCAAATTTTTCAGTAACGCCGTGCTACTATGAAATTGTAGTTGTTCAGAACAATTGCAAAATCAATGGTCAAAAATTTGTCTTCTTTAACTGAAATAATTTGTATTATGTAAGAGACGCGGCATCGCCGCGTGGTGATCACCGACGGGTCCGTACGACACGGCATTGTTGGACGTGCGGCATTGCGTTTTCGACGAAGTCGCGTGACAAAAGAACGCGGATCACGCGGTCGCGACCGAAAAGTCGAACAAACTGCGGACAAAGATGAAAACCTTATTCGACAGTTCGAATAAAAGATCCTCGAAGACAGAAATTATCTTTCGACTAAATTCACTTCGAATAAATTTATTTATCCGTGATGTTTCGAATGGAGATAAATCGTGTTATTCAAAGCTGCGAATAACGAATAAACGTAAAGTATCTTTTATTCGAGTATATCTAGATATTATTTTTGCCCATCTCTGGTTTATATGAGAATGAATACACGAATCTCTGAGCGTGAAGCTGCATATCGACATTGCGAGGCTGCCGCGCGAGGAACGCTTCGCGGAGTGGAGAGTCTGGAGACTACCTCGATCATGATCACTTTGCGTGGGAGGCGCGTGCGACAGTCTCGCGCTACCTCCAGCATGATATTTGCGTCGCCCGAGCCATGCGATTTTTGATCATGGGGCTGCGAGGCACCTTTGAGCACGTCGAAAAATCGACTGCTGATGCCTCGTAAAATAAACATGGTCGAGGTAGTCTCTAGACTGTCCACTCCGCGAGGTGTGTCATGCGAGGCAGCCTCGCAATGGCGATACGCAGCTTGAGAAACACGCGGACACTCAAACAATCACAGTTCACACAAAAAATTACAACAATACTATGACGGTAATGAAACTTCACCCGGACTTTGTCTAAATACAGTCTTGGGTTGGAAGTAAAATGTAGAAGTGTGTCAGTTAGTATGAAAATGGCGTCAGTCGAAAAAGAAAGAAATTGAACTTCACGTTTATTATAAGTAAAAATAAGTAAAATGTAAATGAAAACTTTGAATTTAGACCACTTTCATAATAACAGGCACGTATAGTGAAAAGGGCAGGCGTAGGAAGCGTGAAGGTACTTACGATCTTTTCCCGTCGACAGTTAGGCGTGCTTCTGACGATCGAGGCTTTGTTGGCCTCGAGGGCCAGCGTTGCCAGAAAACAATTGCTGTCGCGATTCACGCACACATTACCACCGCTCCTGTAGGTGATCCTACTACACAACTTGCGATTCTTTCCTGAAACCGCTGGGCTGGACCCAAACTGTCCTTCTCACTCACTCAATATTTTGTATTTCACTTGCACCAAGGACCGAGCGACACATCTCGGCCCGCGTAAAAGTTCAAATGCGCAAAGGTGATACGTCCAAAGTATATGCATCGGATAATCCAAAATTCTTTCTTGGGTACATTTCTGCAATTCAAAAGTATTCCCGGAAGTACATACACCAATCCTAATGGGAAAGAGAGGAATAGAACGCATATACCCGTCCTTTTCACACTATCTTTTGTTCTGCTTCTCAGCATCTGTAACTAATGCAGCGACAATGCTAGCTGATCAGTTTTCTGCCGCTTGCACTACGGTGAAGACGCAGAAAGCAATCGGAGTTTTATTTACTGCGCAGATATTGATACATATGGAATATTCATAATTTGTGAATTGTTCCATTCCTGCGTGGTTCGTTATCGTAGTGTGATAAGTGTGTGTGATCATTCCATAGCCATGGAATCAAATAAGGAAGCCGCAGATGCAAGAAATAAACGCTATTTGGAGGATGGTACAAAAAGGAAGCAGCCCAAGTTATTTGCAAAGCGTTTGTCGAAAAATAGAAAGTATCGAGAAAGGTAAGTTACGTGTTATGGTACAGATTAGTATGAAGTTACAGTTTGTGATGTAGTAGTTGCAGCACGGTATTTTGCTGTATATAATACAGTATTATTCATATTCTTCAAATACGTATACTATCTTTGACACTTTGACATGCCATTATTTTACCCCGCTTGCACCACTCGTTCCCATTCGTACGTTCATCATTGTATAATTAATTAATAATTCGATTTATACCGTGTTTGGATTCATTTTTATGTGAAAACTGTGAGCAGTACGTTCCTGAAACTTTCGAGCCGATGAGACGGAATGTAGAAATTTTAAATTTCGTTATATATGTTATACAAACTATATGCGTTTTGTTATTATAAAACGTTCAAACTACATATACGCGTTTCGTTAGATATGCTTCCTTTATAATGCAGTTGTGATGGATAAAAAATGTAATTCCGATTTTATTTCTGTGATGTAGAAGATAATGTTTAAAATTAGCAACAGTCATCGATGCTTAGCAATTCGATGTTGAGCATATGTAGTTACTTGTTGAATACGAAATATGTACACATTGCGTCTTCTTTTGTGGGTTTTTGACCGCAATATGTACGTTCATATGTGTACCTTTAGCGAAATTGTCTCATTGAAAAGCCCAGTCTTCAGGTGAAGTCAGACGGCGAGTCGGCTTCAGTATAAGCTATATATCAAAAGTGCTCAATTGTATCGCGAATTGTTAGTATTTTGAATAATGGATTGCAGAGGTACAAATCAAGTTCAAACATGAGTATTTTAATTTCCAACCAACAGAATTAAAATATAATCATAAAAATGATGGAATTTTTCAATAACTTTCGTTGGAAAAGCTCTAGATATCCAGGAACCTCGTCGAACCTGAAAAGTTGTGTGCTATTTGTTCTATTTGCCTTATAGAGAACATATTCAAATTGTCTCGCTCCGTCTTTCGTACGCTTGACACTCTGTCCTTTGCGTGCGCGATGGTCGCAAGCGCGTATCGTGGGCGCGAAACAGCTTCGCAAAATCTTGAAGCAGACCCGGGTCAAGTCTTTCTTGCGCCCTAGGCGAACTTGTCAAATTGCGCCCTTTATTATAATACATTTATTTGAGTTTATTGATGACCTTACTCTGAATTTTTATTCGTAGTTTAAAACAGTTGCAGTGCAATTTGTAATATTTTATTTTAAAGTATATTTTCAACAATACCAGCAATGAAAATACCATTATGCACCTCTTGTCGACTTTCCGCCCTAGGCAGTGGCCTAATTTTGCTTATAGGGGCAAGCCAAGCTTACAGGCAGAGATCAGTATGTACAAAGCCAAAGATTTTATTTACATATTTGTAACAACTATGCCAAATTTCCTAAATGAAAGGAAAGCCAATCTCGACGACCTTCGTACAATTGTATATATCAGCAACCAAGCAACAATTCATGCACAGTCGGAGCACATACATAATTGTACGAAGGACGTCGAAATTGGCCTTCCTTTCGTTTAGGAAATTTGACCTAGTTATTACAAATATGTACATAAAATCGAAAATATTAGAATTTCATTTTTCAAAAGTATAAATGATTTATTTAGTCTATGACGCGTTATATATGTACTTTCATTGGCTATGTACATACTGATCTCTGCCTGTAAGCTTGGCTTGTCCCTATAAGCAAAATTAGGCCAATGCCTAGGGCGGAAAGTCGACGAGAGGTGCATAATGGTATTTTCATTGCTGGTATTGTTGAAAATATACTTTAAAATAAAATATTACAAATTGCACTGCAACTGTTTTAAACTACGAATAAAAATTCAGAGTAAGGTCATCAATAAAATCAAATAAATGTATTATAATAAAGGGCGCAATTTGACAAGTTCGCCTAGGGCGCAAGAAAGACTTGAGCCGGGTCTGCGTCAAGATTTTGCGAAGCTGTTTCGTGCCCACGATACGCGCTTGCGACCATCGCGCACGCAAAGGACAGAGTGTCAAGCGTACGAAAGACGGAGCGAGACAAAACATGAACGCATCGTCTGTCTCGTACCGTCCTGGCTCGCTTTCAGTGCCTCTCGCTCGCTCTCGTTCCATCTCGCTCTCGCTTTCGCCGGACAAGAGTGAGACAAAAGTGGTTGGTATAGCGAAAAGTCGGTATTGTGTACACAAAATCGAGGCGCTAACGAGGAAATACTGTAATTGAAATAATTCTATCGCCAAAAAAGATGATGTTAGAAGCGAAAATGTGTAATTCATTCTAAATAATGTGGTTATAAATAATTTTTCTCTACAAAACACAGTTCATATTCGCTTTCTGCATTCTGAGAAACCCCTAGTTTTTTAATTAATATTTTAGCAGATTTCCTGTTTAGCGCTCATCTTTTATTTGACGATTTATTCCAATAAATTCTTATTCGAAAAAACTTTCATTCGTTTTTCTCGAATAACTTCATTTTATTCGTAACTTTTATCCACGCGAAATCGGGCACATTTTGGAGTAATATTTCCGATATGACTCAAATTTGAATATGTTGTAGTCTTTAGGGATGTATACACATATCTCGAAGGATTTTTGAAATTTTTTAGAAATGTAGATTTTACAGCTGTTTGAAGGTAAGTGCTACCTTTTTTTCAATAAATTATAACTATGGTAGTAGTAAACGGGTGGAGATGAGATTTATGGTGATTTGTAGAGAAGACATTGAAGTTTTAAGAAAAAATTATTTCTGTTTTAAAAAAATAAAATTTAGACCGTTTTTGTGCAATTATTATAAACGAATGCAGTTTTTTAACATCGGGCGCGATTTTAAAAATCTGAAAAAATCAGACTATAGATATATTCTTCCCCTTCATGGTCTAATTGTCAAAAATATGGACATTTTAAAATTGGCCCTGTAAAAATTATCGAAAGTTTACGCTGCGTCAAATCGCACCGGCTCGACTGGCTGAGCCGTGCGGTACTCGCAGCGGCCAAGCGGGTGTATTTGCTATTCTTATACAGTGTTCTCGAATATGGTAAGTATTTGAAAAAAATTGACGAAGGAAAACTTTTACTGTTTTTTATACACAACATAATACGGTAACTTAAATTTTGGTGGTCGTAATATTTTCCTTGAAACAAAGGTGACCCTTAGTTTTTCAAATAGAATGCTATATATTTGATTATCCAATATGAAAGCGACTGTCAAGACAAATTCAACCATATGATATACTATGACCTTCAAGGCTACACATGGTTAGGAATGAAATAAATATATCGAACTAGCTTTTTATCTAGTAGATTGAATATCTTCTTTCATTCCTAACCATGTGTAGTCTTGAAGGTCATAGTATATCATATGGTTGAATTTGTCTCGACAGTCGCTTTCATATTGGATAATCAAATATATAGCATTCCATTTAAAAAACTGAGAGTCACCTTCGTTTCAAGGAAAGTATTGCGAACACCCAAAATTGAGTTACCTTATTATGTTGTGTATAAAAACAATAAAAGTTTTCCTTCTTCAATTTTTTTCAAATACTTACCATATTCGAGGACACTGTATAAGAATAGCAGATATACCCGCTTGGCCGCTGCGAGTACCGCACGGTTCAGCCAATCGAGCCGGTGTGAGTTGACGCAGCGCTAATTTTCGGCAATTTTTACAGCGTCCATTTTAAAATACCCATATTTTTGACAATTAGACCACGAAGGGGAAGGATAGATCTATATTCTAATTATTTTTCAGATTTTTAAAATCGCGCCCGATGTTAAAAAACTGCATTTGTTTATAATAATTGCACAAAAATGAATCAAATTTTATTTTTTTAAAACGGAAATAATTTTTTCTTAAAACATCAATGTCTTCTCTACAAATCACCGTGAACCTCATCTCCATCCGTTTACTACTTCCATTGTTATAATTTATTGAAAAGAAGTTACCTTCAAACAGCTATAAAATCTACATTTTTCAACATTTTCAAAAATCCTTCGAGATATGTTTATACATCTCTAAAGACTACAGCATATTCAAATTTGAGCCACATCCAAAATATTACTCCAACAAGTGTCCGATTTCGCGTGGAATGTCCCCCCAATATTATTCGAAGCAGTATTTATTCGAAAAAATGTATTCGATATTTTATTCGAATAACACCCAACTCTGATTGTAAGCAATGGCAGTGACTTTCGATGAAAAACTCTCTCAAACTCTCGTCGATGATCCTGATGGCATCGGCTTTCCTTGTGCATTGTATGCCTTATGCATCCTCCTGGGACTCGCCTTCTAAGACGGCGAGTGATACCCAGTGTTGTTTTCAATATTCCCGCATTGGGCGCTATGACTTCCGTACACAATTATGAACAGTTCGAAGAACCACTTGCAGAAAATGTTTCTAACAATGGAGTGGTTCTGATTTCTGTTACCGGTACGGTCAAATAGGGTTTATTTGACAAAAGACACACGACACGCGTTTATCGGACCCTTAGTTTCTTCGTTATTTTACAACGTTCCATAAAGCGAAATACCACTCTGCACACCCTCATTGAATTTTATGAGATACAACGTTACAAATATGATAATGATTTGGGATATATGTAGTTCCGAATGGTCCCATTGGCCGATCAACACGAGGTTCGTGGGGAGGGATGGGGGAGGGGGGTGGATCCCAAATCTAAAGTTGTAGCTTCGGGCATTTATAATAGTCAATATTGGACGTCTACAGGCCGCTGTATGGAGATCCGTCCTGCCCCCCTTACCTCCGCGTGGCCCACAGATGGCTAAGTAAATGGCACGCGTATTTAGGTGAAATTCAAAGTCAATTTTCTCGAAAACGAAGCGTTTATCGCAATTTCGTCACTCTTGATTTTAATCTTATTGTTGCCAGTATTATCACCCCTTAGAGTATTGACCACAGGTAGAGAAACACCCTGTATATTACATCTGTTTCAACCATTTTGACCTACTTATGGTAAATCTGATTTATTTTAATATCAACGGGTCCTCAATTCTTTATAAGATCTCTAGCTCCGCGTCCCACTCGTCCGAGAATTAGAACAACAGGAGAAATCCTACATCATTGAAAAAAAAAACAAAGTTTAGACCATTTATGCTGTAATTGTTTTAAACAAATGCAGTTTTATACTAGCAAGGCACTATTTACACATTTGAAATATGTAAGGACACTTTAAAATTGGTCGCATGAAAATTAATTGGCTAAGCCGTGCGTGCTTCAATATTGAACTATCTATCTTAATCTTGCGTGGCCTTGAAAGTTATAGTATACCATATATGGTTGAATTGGTCTTGGCAGTCACTTTCATATCGGGTAATCAAACATGTAGCATTCCATTTAAAAAACTGCAGATCACCTTCGGTTCATGGAAAATATCGCGATCACCAAAAGCTGACATACCGTATTATGTTGGATATAAAAAATAGTAAAAGTTTTCCTGTTTCAGTTTTTTTCAAATACTTATCATTTGCGAGAACCCTATACATATAACAATATCAGGTATAGCCGCTTGGCCGCTTCTAGTACCGCACGGCTTAGCCAGTGCAGCCGGTATTGGGAGACACAGCGTCACATTCAATTAATTTTCATGCGACTAATTTGAAAGTGTCCGCGTTTCTGGAAACGTGTCCGTAAAGATCAGAAGTACGGCTATATTCTCATTTGTTTCAAATTTTTAAATAGTGCCCTGTTAGTATAAAATTGCATTTGTTTAAAACAATTGCAGAATAAATGGCAAAAATTGTTTTTTTTTATGTGACATAATTTTTATTAGATACTCTTACTTCTCCAGTGTAAACACCCAAAAGCTTATTCTTACCTTTCTCTTAGTTCAACAGTTATAATTTAATGAAAAAAGTCAATTTCCACAATTTTGAAAATTTTGAAAAATCCTTTGAAATACGTTTATACAGGGTGTCCCACTAAGGAGTGGACAGCGCGATATCTCTTAAAGTATTGTCGATAAAAATATAAAAAAAATAGGGAATTGCATGGTTCGAGGGGGCCCATTTATTAGCGCGAACGAATTTTGTTTCCGATTATTATTTTAAAAGATACGATGGTCAAGTTCGGTTTTTCAAATGGAACTATTTTTTTTGAAGACCTGAGTTGATAGTGCGTTCCAAGACAAATTCAATAAGCTTTAATGTATACACTTTATTTCCACTGGTTTTTAAGATATTGCGCTTGCAAATTTACTGATTTTCACTGCAAGAAACCCCTCTGTAATGGCAAAAACCGGGGGCGGTCTTACTGGCGCCACGGGTGGCACTGCCTGTTGAAATGGATACTTACCTGCCAAAGGTCTACGCCAGAAATGGCAGGCCCAAAGGCTGGACAATTCTTTTCTTTTCACACAATCTGCTCCCTATGGTTGAAATTTAGTCTAGCAACTTTCACTCCTCCTAACCTAACCAATCCAACTTGCATCCCTCCCAAAAGAACCGGCCATCGGAGCGTAGAAGCAAGTGCGAAATAAAAGTAACGATGCGCTTCTCGATACCGCAGATGTACCTACCTAAGTAGCATTTCTCACGGAAAAGAATTGTCCAGCCTTTGGGCCTGCCATTTCTGGCGTAGACCTTTGGCAGGTAAGTATCCATTTCAACAGGCAGTGCCACCCGTGGTGCCAGTAAGACCGTCCCCGGTTTTTGCCATTCCAGAGGGGTTTCTTGCAGTGAAAATCAGTAAATTTGCAAGCGCAATATCTTAAAAACCAGTGGAAATAAAGTGTATACATTAAAGCTTATTGAATTTGTCTTGGAACGCACTATCAACTCAGGTCTTCAAAAAAAATAGTTCCATTTGAAAAACCGAACTTGACCATCGTATCTTTTAAAATAATAATCGAAAACAAAATTCGTTCGCGCTAATAAATGGGCCCCCTCGAACCATGCAATTCCCTATTTTTTTATATTTTTATCGACAATACTTTAAGAGATATCGCGCTGTCCACTCCTTAGTGGGACACCCTGTATATCACTAAAGACTACAACATATCCAAATTTCACCAAAGTCTCAAATGGTATTCCGAAAAGTGTCCGATTTCGCATTGAATTACCCAGGATTGAAATGCGAAAAGTATTCTTTTTCACACGCGGTCAAGCGCACGCGTGCCTGCACACACACACACACAGCCGCGTATCGCAGCACAGCATGTCTGCTTGTGGCTGCCTCCGCTTGCGAGTAGCGGAGACGGTTGTGCAGATGTGTGCGTGTGAAAAGAAAACTGGCCAAAAGTGCATGTCCTTCGGTTTGCGTAGCGAGGGGATCACGTTGTCTAAGAAGAACATTTGTATCACGTCCTTCTTCGTATCGGGAAGATAAATTAGAATGATATTCACAGTAATGCAATAATAATATTGTAGGAAACGAGGTTTCCAAAGGTAATATTAGAAAGAATAATATTTATTAATATAAGTAAAAACAGTACAAGTCCCACCAAATGCTCTCTACACATACACACAACGTCTATCGTCTCGCAATCGTCTACAACCGTCTACAACCGTCTACAACCGTCTACAACCGTCTACAACCGTCTACAACCCTCTACAACCGTCTACAACCGTCTACAACCGTCTACAACCGTCTACCACCGTCTACCTTCCTCGCACCCTCAACGCACTCTCCCGCTCCCACTCTCTCTCTCTCTCACGCTCGTTGCCAAGTCGAACCTCTTCGAACGTCGTCAAACGATCTTTTGTTTTCCCGCGACCCAAACCGACAAACCGGCAACCCCGCCCATGGCCTGCTCTGTGTCACCGCCGTCGTTCCGGCCGCTCGGCGTACTTGCAACTCTAGCGTCCCTACAATATTTTCATGAATATAGCATCGTAACATTTGTGATATTTCCTAATGATAAATGACACCAAACACGGTATAATTTGAATAACACATATTTAGTGGTAATATGTTTCGGCCGCAGAGAAGTATAGCGAATGAAAAAGATGGGGACAATCGGCAGTCCTTTCTTCCACTCGCTCTCTTCTCCTACGTTCGAGGCTGTAGACAACCTTCTAAAAATATAGGAACTGCGGTAAAGTCTCGATTAGGGTTTAGAATTATGACTATGTATCTGTTAATAGTGTTAATTTCTATCACCTCTAGCGCCGATCGTGCCATACCCGATCCGAAATCGAAAATCGGTGAGAGACAACACCGATGCAAAACGAGGTTCGCGATAAAAATTATTTTATTTTTGGTTCTTTTTTTTATCAATTTTTTACCAACATATTTGTGACGATTTTTCCGATTAAAATGGCACCAAACACGATATGGTCTGGACAATTATATAAATAAAAATTATTCGTATCCACGATAAGTAAAAGTTGTCCGATTTACGTGGTGTTTGGTATCATTTTTTAATCAGGACATTCTAACAAACATGTTGGTAAAAGTTTCATGAAAATGGAACCAAAAATAAAATAGTTTGTTGTATCTTTTTGCGAACAAATATATAACTTTATTAGACTGCACATAACGAGTATATAAATTGTCAGGTACACACTCGCGTTTTAATTTTAAATTTTGATTGCGTTAGTATTATCTCATACGCACACGGGTATCTTACTTCGTTCCGAGGCTTTCGCTTACATCGAGACTTTACTGTACTATATCTTCTTTAACTATGCCTGTTTTTCTTTTCTTATGTATGTTTTTCTTATTTCTATGTATGTACCACGTGTTACTGATTATTGATCCTTTACATGCAGGCAACGATTGAAAACAGCAGCGTGCCTCACGGTAGGTCGGGGCACCGTGGCGGAAGCAGGTACGCATGCAGGAACCTCGTACGACGAATCGCTTGCAAGCACATCTGCTGCATATAATTTTATACATAAAGAAGACGTAGGAAATTTTCAAGACTTCCCAATTATCGAAGGAATTGTGGAACAAGTACATTTCGATACGGACGCGGAAGAAATTTTAAAAGAAATACATTTCAACGCGGACGAAGAGGAAATTGTACAAGAAATAAATTTGGACACAGACAAGGATGAGATACATTCCGTAAGAGACATCAACGAAGAAACGACTCAAGATGTTGGAAGCGATGCCGATTACTGGGTGGTAGAAAATGCAAAACCAGAACAGCCGGAAAATCCAATTTCAGAAGGAATAGACTTCGTTGATTTTCCGTATGTTTTCGAACAAATTAAAAATCTTGGGAAACATTCCACTATTGGCTGTGGCATCGAACATTTTGAAATAATTAGATGTCAACGGAATGGACTAGAAAATGTGTATTATGTAGAGTACAAAATGTGCAAATACACAGAGCACATATCCTGTCTTCGGAAGAGTGATGCCACTATGGATATCAACCGCGCCGCTGTTTCCGCAACAATGATGACGGGCGGCGGATATAATCAACTGGAGGACATACTGACTGCCGTGAACGTATCCTGTATGACGAAAAGGATCTACGAGAAATGTCAGAATGACCTAATCGATGCCCTCGAAGTGGCCGCACAACGCGAAATGCAAGATGCAGGAAAAGAGGAGAAAGAATTAGCTATATCAAGAGGCGACGTACATGCAGAATCCAATCTACCGTTTATCCCAGTTGTCGCGGATGGCAGCTGGATGAAAAGGTCCTACCGCGGAGGAGATTACAATTCTCTCTCTGGCGTAGGAGCCATCGTGGGATACCACACGAAGAAAGTGCTGTACATCAGCGTGAAGAATAAATTCTGCATGACTTGCCAAATAGCAGGTACGAAGAAGGATGAACCGCGCGAGCATCGTTGCTTCAAGAACTGGGGCCGCAATCAGAGTTCAACTGGCATGGAGAGTGTTGCTATTGTCGAAGGCTTCAATTGCAGCATAGATATGCACGGCCTAATATACAGTATATTAGTTGCTGATGGCGATAGCAGTGTGTACAAAAAGATATTGGACAGTGATCCATATAAAAACTACCTGGTGCAGGTACGAAAAATAGAATGCACCAATCACCTGCTACGCAATTTCAGTAAAAAAATAAACGAAATCGCAACAAAAGGCCGCGATAAAGACCTAAGAGCTGTCGTAAAGAATAATGCTCTCCGCTTGCGTACTGGTATAAAGAAAGCTGCAGAATACCGGTTGCAAGAAGAAATAACACTCGAGGAACGAGTAAGAAATTTGAAGGAAGACTTGAGGAATGTACCGAGTCACGTTTTCGGTGAACACAAGGAGTGTCAGAAGTTAGCATACTTCTGTAAGAAATACTCCGATCCAAACAGAGGACTACGTACCAAGGTTGAGAGAAGCTGGTATTTATCAGAGTATCGAAGAAGCGATGCAGCCACTTTTCCCTAAAGCTGACAGTTTGCTGCACGGTTTAAATAACAATGCTGTTGAAAGTTTTAATAATATCATTGCCAAATTCATCGGAGGCAAAAGGATAAACTTTGGACGAGAGGGCTCGTATCAGGGCAGAGTCTCCGCTGCAGTCGTCCAATATAATACAAAAGAGGCGTTTAGCAGATTGAGTACGGCAATGGATAAAGAGCCGTCAACTATGGTAAGAAAGCTGGAAGGACGTCGGAAGCGTGCAGCAGAAAAAGCAAGGGAATATAAAAAAGAAGCGAAAGCATCCTCCTTCCGAAATAAAAAACAATCGTGCGACCAGGATTACGGCCCTAACGCAGAAAAACCAGATATGGAAGAGACAGTATACTCTTCCGAATGTAAAAGGCACGCGGCTGTACTCCATGACTGGTAAAGAATGCGATGCGAGATCGAAGAGGAAACTCGCAATCAGGCGAATAGTGAAAAGTGGATTAGTTATAGAAAAAAAATACTAACTGCATCCAATTTCGGCAAGGTATGCCGATTACGAAACACTACACCACGGGCAAATACTGTGAAGAGTATAATGTACCCGCAACTTCCAAATTTGTCTGCTCTCCAATACGGAAGGGAAAACGAGGCAAACGCCTTGAGACAAATGGAAGAAGAATTAGGAATCCATATTCTACCATGTGGCCTCTTCATCGATGACACTGTGCCTCACTTAGATGCAACTCCTGACGGCCTCGTGGACCATGATAAAATCGTCGAAGTAAAGTGTCCTGAATCGGCCAAGGATTTAACACCTGCTGAAGCAATAAAGCAACTTGGTAATATACGGCGTATTTTCAAGGGTAATGAAATGAATCAAAATCATCATTACTATTATCAAGTGCAAGGACAATTGCACATAACGAAAAGGCAACGGGCCTATTTTTGTTTATGGACGCCGAAAGGAATGAAGGTTACAACAGTAACGAGAGATGATCGATTCTGGGCAACAGAGATGGAAGACAAACTGAGCAAGTTTTATGAGGACTGCATGTTGCCAGAAATTATAGATAGCAGATACAATTGACAACAGCCGATTAGAGAACCTCCGTACACACAAAAAGGAGGAGCAGCTACGAGTACACAAGAAAGTACATAAAACGATGGATGAAAACATCGCGATAGCACCGGCGAGTGCATCCAGCGCATATGAAGAGCTGTGAAATAAGCAATTGCAATTCAAAGTGACTATTGCACCGGCGAGTGCATCCAGCGCATATGAAGAGCTGTGAAATAAGCAATTGCAATTCAAAGTGACTATTGCACCGGCGAGTGCATCCAGCGCATATGAAGAGCTGTGAAATAAGCAATTGCAATCCAAAGTCACTAATGCACCGGCGAGTGCATCCAGCGCATATGAAGAGCTGTGAAATAAGCAATTGCAATTCAAAGTGACTATTGCACCGGCGAGTGCATCCCGCGAATATGAAGAGCTGTCGAATAAGTAATGTTCCAAAATGTAAGGAAGAAAGTATGTAGAAGATACATATGGAGAGTGAATAGAACCGTCTATAACGGGGGTGGTGGTGGGCCTTTTCACACTCTTCTAATAATAAATACCTATAGCTATTCTTTCATATCAAGTGGAAATGACATGTATAAAAGCGTAAGTATGACATATACTTTTGTTATGCAAATAATTGGATTAATTGGAAATCATCATGAATGTTTCTCTCATATATGAATTTGTTTTAGATATTTCCACCAACCAATATCAACATTGAAAATCATGCTGTATGAAGCGAGGAAAGGAAGGCTGTCTTCTCCGCAAGCATAAAGATAAGTAAATAACATACATACATATACATTTTTACTGCATTCAGATTACAACTCGTTCTAACTTTTTATCACAGGTTCTATGACAACTAACTGGAATCGAAAAGGGTCAGTGCCATTCCACGAAAATATTTATGAGAAATAGGACACAATAATAAGGGTTTCTTCAGTAAATGTGAGTATCAGTTTTTACATTCAAGTGGTATAAATACAAAAATTATTTTTATTAAATTTATTTCTTTTTGCAGATCAAACCAGGGTGTACATATGTACACTGGGCTGAGGAATATCGTTGCAACTACCACAAATGCAGGGTGGAAGAGGTACCCCTTCCATGACGCCGATCGGGCTAGAGAAAAGGTGCTGCAGCAGATTTTCTGTCAGCTGGTGGAGCATAGTTTCTGTCCTTGAAGTGACAGAAAATATAACCTATATGCTTTACCCGATTTCCTAAAGATACTGTTGTGGCGTAATGATAATGTTTCGAAAGGATGATGAAAAGTTCACAAAAGTAGCGTAATAGAACGAAATAGCCGCTAAACATTTATTGTCATATAGCATATACATAGGTTATATTTCCTGTCACTTCGAGGAGGGACCACATAATAATCACGCGTTGGATTCAACGCCAAACACAATTTTATATATGTTTGTTCATAACTGCTTTCTGCATAGGATGTGTATTTCATGTTCTGTTTCAGTATTTTGCTAATTAAAAAATGTCTATCCTAACAAACTTCATTTTCTGGGGACATGCCCTCGTGTATTTTTCCTTTTCACTTATAATTCCTTACTGCCATCGTAAAATATTCTAGCATAAGCACATTTCAAGTAAATGTACAATGAATTTTCTACGTTTGCAGTACCAGCAGACTTTCTGTTTAAATTTTTACAAGTTCAACGGAACTGCTGACAATTTCTTTCCACATTCAAAATAAAATATGGAAATAGCAAACAGCTCCCTCTCGCGTGCACAGGCAGCCGCGTGTCTATGGGTATTACCATTTCTGTGCACAAAAAACCTGCTGTAATACCGACCTGCCAAATCGGCCAGGTCACGTGACGTGTCTACCCCCTTAATCGAGTTACAATCGGTGACTATGGTACACGGAATCCCTTGGAGGTAGATACGGAATCTTTCCAGCGCGTAGACTATCGCCATTAGTTCTAGTTCGTAACTATGATACCGACTTTCCGTATCAGTGGTCCGGCGGCTAAAATACAATATTGGATGCAAGCGGTTATCGTTTTGTTTTTGTAGAAGTATGGCACCATAGCCGTAAGAGCTTGCGTCGGTATGTAGTTCCGTGTACGCGTGCGGAGAGTACAGGGCCAATACCGGTGTGTCGACTAGTTTAGTTTTTAAAGTCTCGAATGATTCGAGTTCCCTCTCACCAAATTTGAAATAGCTGTCTGCACGAACCAGCTGATACAAAGGCCGCGCGATCATCGCAAAGTTTTGGACAAACTTGCGAAAGTAACTCGCTAGGCCCAGAAAACGTTGTACTTGCTTAGTGGTTCTTGGAACGGGGAAATTTGCACTAGCATCGGTGTTGGCTCTGTTTAGTTTAATCCCTTGTTCGCTTATTAAGTAACCTAAGTATTCCACTTCTCGTCTAAAAAATAAGCATATGTCGATCCTTAACTCTAATCTAAACCGGTTTAGTATGTCTAGTACCTCTTCTAATATCAACAAGTTTTCTTCAAGTGTTACGGTGGGGATTAAAATGTCGTCTAAGTAAAGCAATATTTTATCAGCTTCGAGTAATTCTCTGAATACTAGATTGACATATCTTTGAAAAACCGCTGGCGCATTGGCCTGACCAAATGGCATTTTTAAATACTCATATTGCTCATCCGGGGTAACGAACGAAGTATACTTTATTGTGTCTTCGTCCATTTCTACGTTGTAAAAACCGTCTTTGAGATCGAGTGTAGTGAACCACGACTTCCCGTTTAATCGTTCTACATGATCTTCAATGATCGGTAAGGGGTACCGATCCTTGACGGTTTGTTTGTTCAAAATCCGAAATTCGATGCATAGCCGTTTTTTACCGTTCTTTTTTGTCGTAAGGACAATTCGGCTACTATAGTCAGAATTACTGGGACGTATAATGCCGCGTTTGCACAAGTCACAAATAATTTCGGTGACAGCTTTTTGCTCCGCCCACGACAATCGTCGGGGTGAATGATAAAACGGTGTTTTACTCGTTAAGTTGAGCTTCATTTTATAATCAATTTTCTCCGGTACTCTATCGTTTGTGACGTGCGTTTCTAATAACTCAAGAAGAGTGCCGCGTGTCTCTAAGGGTATGTCTTCCCCTAAATTGGGACGGACATTGGCTAACTTGTCGTCGTCTTCTATTAATTATATGCTCAAAATTTCGTTTTCCGAATCGTCGAAGTACATTTTTAAATTCGTTCCCAGTTCTACTTTCAACCCGGGCTTTTTGAGAAAGTCTCGTCCTAAGACAGCTGAGTAAGTTACTGTTGTATTAGGAACTACCGCGAACTCCACCTCAAAAATTCTTTCAGGTAACAAATGGATTCTGACTTTCGCGTTAACATACCCGATAATCCGTAAGGGTGACTGATTAATCCCTCCATAGGAGTTCTAAACATTATTCTTGCTTAAACGGTATTGACTAAAATAACTGTAAAATGTGCTTTCAGTTATGAAACTAATCTTACTTCCCGAATCTACTAATGCTTCGGTATAATACTCGCGTTGCGATTCTTCTGCGACGAAAACACAATAGTCCTGGGTTGGTTCCAGGAGTAGGGACGATGCGCTCCTTCGTCCCTGGTCCTCGATGTCGCCTCCTTGGTCGTCGGGGTCTGTATCGTCGACGAGTGTGGTGGTGCCCTCCGCCGTGGATGTTGCTGACGCTCCTGATTGTGGGGTCCCTGCCGCACTGGAGGAGTAACTCCTTGACGTGTGCCCTGTTTGCTCAGAGTTAAAGCCAGCACCCCTACTCCTCATAGGTTTTGAACAATCCCGTGATAAATGCCCCATTTGGTTACAGTTGTAACATTTAACACCCCACTTAGGCGAAGCACTACTGGTGGAAGCGGGCTCTGTCGCAGGGTGCCTCTCGTTCCCTCATCCAGTCTTCAGCTCTTCGCGGTGAGCCTGGTTATTTGGTGCCGTTTTCTGTCGTGGGCCATCGCTTTCTTTGTTAAGCTTGATCCGGTCTGAGCGATGCCGGAACAGCCGCTCCTGGTTTAATAAATCGTGGAGAAGGTCGTCTTTGTCTTGCTGGTCTCGTGCCGAAACTGACGCGCACATGTCTTTGGACCATAGTCCCACCACCACCTGTTCACGGATGTCCTGAAAGTCCAGCCTCATCTTTTGACACAGTTTGACCTTCTCATGATAGTACGATGTCATGGATTCGTCACGTTGTTGTGTACGGCCAGTCATCTTCTTCCAACATTCGGTCATGCTTTCCTGTACAAAGAATGTGTTTTCGAATAATGCCTGGAACTTCCGCCATGTTTGCGCTTCCTCTGATCTCGTGGAATACCAATGGTACGCCCCCTTCTTTAGGTGGGACCGCGCTGTCTCCCGGGCAAAATTATCTGGCCATCGGTGAAGGGTCTGCATCCCCTTCAACTTCTTCAGCCACTCCCTGGCCTCGATGCCTCCGCCTTCTCCGTCAAAGTCCTGGATAGTTCTGGACAGATCTGGCATTATGTGATAATTCAAGGCGTCTGTGGGTCCCGGCCGTGGCATGGCCTGCCCAGCAATTTGCTCGAACATCCGTAGATCTCATCTCTTTTCCTGTTCTCCAATGTCAAGTGTTCGAAGAGTCTGGTGAGGACATTAGAGTCCTGCCCACTGGACGTCGATGGTGGGGATGGAAGGGCTCTTTGGCCTCCGCCTCCTGCATCTGTCGTGACATCTGTATCAGATTGGGTATCCCCAAAGAAGTGATTTTGTTCGGTGCCACTTCCGGTTCCCTGGTTAGAAGTGCTTCCTTCCGTTAAGGCTGCCATCCAGCCTCCCGTTGGGTCCAACTCGTGCAGACGAGCAATTAGCTCCGCCTTGGCTCCCGTGGTGGAGGCACCCAAAGTTTGAAGAGCACCCTTCAATTCCGCCACCCGAAATTCGTTGGGATTCATATTGAACGGAATGCCAGTTGTGTGTTGTTTTCCTTAAGGGGGTAGATACGTCACGTGACCTGGCCGATTCGGCAGGTCGGTATTACAGCATTTTTTTCTGCACAGAAATGGTAATACCGATAGATCGACGATTACCCGGTGAACGCGAGAGGGAGCTGTTTGCTATTTTTGTATTCTATTCTGAATAAGGAAAGAAATTCTCAGCTGTTCCGTTGTACTTATAAACATTTAAACGGAAAGTCGGCTGGTACTGCTAACGTAGAAAATTCATAGTACATTTTAATTACTTAAAATGTGCTTATGCTACAATATTCTACGTTAGCAGTAAGGAATTCTAAGTAAAAAGGGAAAATAGATGAGGGAATGTCCCCAGAAAATGAAATTTGTTAGGTTAGACATTTTTTACTAGCAAAGCACCGAAACAGAACATGAAAATACACTTATTACACGTCCTCTGCAGAAAGCAGTTATCAACAAACATTATATATACAAAATTGCATCGAATGTTGAATTGGGCTAGTGAAAATGCGCAGGCTGGATGCGCGTGATTATTATATGGTCGGCTCCTCGAAGTAACAGAAAATATAACCTAAATAAATGCTATATGACAACAAATGTTTAGTGGCTATTTCGTTCTTTTACGAAACATTTGTGAACTTTTTAGCATCCTTTCAAAACATTATTATTACGCTCCAACAGTATCTGTAAGAAATTGGGTATAGCATATAGGTTATATTTTCTGTCACTTCGAGGAACCGACCACATAATAATCACGCGCATCCAGCCTGCGCATTTTCAGTAGCGGATTTCATGAACGAATTCTGAACTGGAATAATTATGACACACAATGTTTACACGAGAAAATTATTCATGGCCGACAATTGAATTCCCCACGTTTCAAATAAAAATTGGCTCCGGTTATAATGCTCATCTCTGGTATTTTGCCATATAATTGAGGCAGTGAGAGCAACAACGGACTAACCCACATTTTTTTCAAAAGTGAGTTAGCAGCAATAACGTATTCCAATAGACTCTACTAATCATATCGATGGCTTAGTGCACACATATTGTATGTCCACTTTTTATGAAATTTGAGTTTTTATATGCAAGAAATAGTGATTGACTGTTTCTTTATGGTGCATAAAAATTACATTTTTATCTTTTTTATAAATTCATCAAAAATGATATTTTTGTTTATTGTATGTCCCTGAATTTATTATGCTGAGTGCACAAATGTTGTGTGTCCATGCCAGAGGATGAAAATAGTCTTGGAAAAATGTGACAATAAGTAAAAAAAATTTAAAGTCTTCCTCTATCTACCGCGAATTACTTTTTTATTCCTGTTACTTTAAAAATAAATATAATATTGAAGTGAGATTATTTCCAGTATTATTCCTTTCATTCATTTTTATATAATATCATTCAGTATAGTATATCCTCCTCTGTACTTGGTTACAATAGCATGTCCAACTTCCAAGCATTATTGTCGAGTTATTATTATAATTTTGCAGATTCTAACTTATACTACTCATTACATACTTTCAGTGATACCTATATTACAATAATGCAAAAAGTATTTATGTAATTATAAAGTACCATTGAATGTTTGAACCTGTTTTTCTCAAAAACGCTAAAAGTGGACATACAATATGTGTGCACTAATTGTAAACCATCGATGTACAATAGGAAATTTTTTTAAATGTAGGTTAGTCCGTTGTTGTTCTAACTGCCTGAATTACTATGACATAAATACGATAGCGATTTCAAGTGATGTATATGTAACGGTAAAAGCGTTAATTTAGTAAATGTATACAATTTCCAGCAGTTCCTATGTCAATGTATGCCTTAAATGAATATAACCTAACCTACAATCGTCCGAAAATGCATACATTGACTCCATCATGCTTTTTTGGTGGCTCGTATATCCAGCTATTGCTTCAGTTTTGCCACAGACGAGGTATAGAATAGATCTATCACCTTGTGGGACTTCGTGTCGCCACCCAATCTGTGTTACCGACCCATAATTTGAGGACTGAATTTAGCGACCTCTGTTCATGAACAGCGGCCAACTCAAGAACTACTCTGAAATGTGTTGAAATACTTAAATATGTGTGCGTGCTTGTATGCGTGTGACTTGTTTAGAGTGAGAGTTTAACATAGAGGGCGAGCTTTTGCTAAGCTATGCTTTGGCTCGGTTTGTCAACGACTCACGCCGGATTTCTTTCTGAAAACCTATTTCGGGGATCAGGAGCCTATATGGCGCTGAAATATGTCACTTCTTGAAAGCTTATACAAGCTATAAATTGCAAGATGAAATTGATTGTTAGTATTTTTCGTGAAGTGGAACATTTAATTAATATTTTCACATGTCGTACACGGAAAAATATTAAAAATTGACGCTGCTACTGACATTCCCGCAAATTTCTGCACTTCGCGCGTGTCTAAATAGACGGTGCCTATCCTACGACACGTAAAAGTCATTGAAAATAATGAATTTAAACGTTTTTGTAAAATTTATATTCGTAGTCTTTTGGACCCGAGGCCCCTAAATCCCTACGTGTTGTTACAAATTGATTGGCTCTGTCCTTATTAACTACTGAAAATTAACTATTTATAAATTATAAAAAAAAACATCTACGATGTAAATACACGAGCGTAGGTAGCGCTTACGTTAAGATCTGGGTACACATATCAGTTTCGTGTCAGTCATGGGCGTCCGGAGTGGGGTGCAAAAGAGGCAGTTGCCCCCTTGACTTTTGAGAAAAAAATCGCTTATTTTTAAGAACTTGTCTCTATTAAGTTTATACTAAAAAAGTGAATAATTCGAAATTTAGAATTCTAAAATTCTGAAAGTGAATAATACTAAATCCGACAATTTCGGATTTAAAATTTTAATTAAATTGGCAATACAAAATGAGTTGAAAAAAGCAAGCGGGCTACTCGTTTTTTCATTACTATAATTTTCACCACCGTCACTTCAAAGTTACCTCACCCCGTGGAAAAAAGTCTACAGACGCCCGTGGTGTCAGTTCACGTAGAATTCAAGTACTCTTCATTACTTTCCTCAATTACTTTCCTCCAAGTACTTTCTATTACAGTCATTAAAAATAATCAGAATTATATCATGTTTGGTATTATTTTTATCAGAAAAACACTAGTAATCCATTAGTGATACGTCTATGATAGAAATTGGCATAGTCATTACTGAATGGCCTATTGCTGACGTTGTCCTTATGCCACTAATCTAGCGTTTATGACCTCCGAGCCGCGTCAGAAGAGATCGGCTCGAAAGCCAGCCATTAAGAGGGGACCGAGACGGAAAGAATGATGTATATCATTTATATCAAGACCAGTGATAAGATTTTACCCTTCTGTCTCCTGTTGAATCATAATTAGTATCTTATTATTCATTTAAGTACATACATATGTATTTTCGTTGCTACCAAATAGTCTGTGAGCCGATATAATAGTGTTTCGAGCCGATCGCATCCGAGTTTTGCTGAGCCGATCTGAAATCAAATTGCCCGCTCATGGCGGCTATACTTGCAGTTCGAAACGAGTCTCGGGATCCCGAAAACTTCGGGTTCTCGAGCAATACGAAAGTAACGGGATCCCGCCCGATCTCGCCCGAAAGTTTCCGGCCCGTCCCGAGCCCGAAACGTCGGGTACCCGCACTGCCCTCATTAGTTAAAATGTCCTATCTAGCATTTCGAAACATCCGAGAAAACTGAAGTTTAATCATTTCCTTTGTGCCGTCCTTGTTTTTCGTCATTTAATTTAAAAAATTTAGTCATTATTTCGTAGCAGCCTAATATAATTTGTTGTCATAGGTGTACCGGCATATAATGTATTATTAACGTAGCAATTAATTAAATGGTTCAAATAGGATATTTTAACTTAGTAAAGAAAGTAAGATAGGATATTTTAATATATTGAACACTTGAAATCGTATTTAATTCATATTTTTAAATGTACAATTTAAACAAAAATAACATTGACATAAACTAGGTAGTTAAAAATAAACATACCAACATAAACATATACATATAACTTAAACGCACGAACAAATTAAACATAGACATGACCAGAACGACTTAAAGTTAATAATCATCATCGTCATTATTATTAGACACTTTTAATGATTCCCAAAAGGCAAGGCGATTGGCTTCAATTTCGTAATTAAATTTTCTTTTCTCTCTGCTGAAATTCCTTTACATTGAACTCTGGCTTTTGGTTTTGATAACTTAGTTTTCGTTGCTTTTGCATTAAGAAAATTTAACTCCTTAAATTCAGCAGAAAAATCATTTTTATATTTTAAGATTTTTTCCCCTCTTGTGAATTGAACAGATACAAAATCATGAAGATATGGTCTAGGAGAAATTTTTTTTAATTTATGCTGAGAAGTGAAGTCTTCCCAATCAAAAATATTATTGATGTCCATTTCACAAACGTCTACTTTGGAAGAATTTGCCTCCTGCACAGCACATTTAAAATCATTAAAATCAAACACCTTACGTTTTCTTTTTAAAGAAAGTTCCACCTGGTGGTGGAAGTAATCGGCAGACATGAATGTATGTCCAGCCTCAAAATATTTAATTTCTAAGCATTTAACATTAACCTCGCAACAATTTACTATATAATCAAAAAAACAATATAGTGCCCAATTTTTATTCTGAGCTGCACAATTGTCTAGCCAAATAGTTATGTTGAAATAGTCTCTGTTTTTTTTTAAAAAAGCAGTAAAATGTTGATATCTAATCTTCCTTTCTCCTCCCTGCAATACCTTCGTGCCGTATGACCGCCAATGGTTTTGTAGACTTTGATTTTCCAACCGGAACAAAGGACTCATTAAAAGCTATAATCCGTGGAATGAATATTACTTCTTTGAACATTTCAGCCCGTGGAAGCATGATAACTTTTTGTAAATCAGCCGATACTATAATTTGCTTCGGTTCATCTATCGAAATTTCATTCGCAGCATCTTTAAAATATTGCGTCCTGGCGGCTTCATATTTGTGTTTATGATTTTCCCAGTTCCTACAATTTTCACATTCTGAATTTGGTTCACTTTTTGTATGGCCAACACTTTTGCAATGAATATCAAACTTTTCGCATTCAAAGCATTCTTCGTTTCCCAGTTTGGCAAAAGATATATTCATACTACACACCTCTTTTCGATATAATTCATAAGAAAAATTAATTTTTCGAAATTTTTCTTTAAAATTTCGATACATTAATGTGACAGTTACATCACAGACGAGGTATAGAATAGACCTATCAAGCAATGTATTTTTGTGTCGCCGGTTTAAGGGGTCCTAGGACCCCCTTGCCATTTTAGTGTCGCATGCAACGTTACCGGTGAAGTCTCAAAACAGATTGTAACGCTACGCGTGGTAGGAACTAGAATTAAGCACGAGTAAAACTAGTTTATGTTTTGAGAGTCAATGCCCGCGATTTACAAATGTTTCTGTTAGAGTAACAATTTAAAAATCGTCTTATGAACATATTTCGTTCAACGGAAGAGAACGGAGGAAGAAAATAAAACGATATCACATTCGTCTTTTAACCTTGCTGTCCTATTCCGGTTTATTTAACGCAAAACAAATTTATATAAACAACAACATTATTTGTGGAAGACATGCTTTCATGATGTAACGTGGAATACCTCGCAAAGGAATTGTAACTTTGTATATTTCAATAAAATGCTGAAGCAGAGAGGACTTTAAAAATTGTGAAAAACTCAACAGTTCCAGTATCTCGCTGAAATATTCCAACTTGCACTTATTCTTCCATCTTAACACTATATTCGTATTCTGGGGTTCGGTAGGAATAATCGAACAACATTTTAAGTTACATATTTTATTCTTACATTTTTGGATACCGGGGTGTGAATGTAAAAAACGAGTCAACATATATACATAACAATAACAACGTATATTCAACAATTAACCAAAGTGAATACAGAATAAGAAATTTAACGGACACGAAGCGTTCGGTACGGAGTCCCGTGAGGTTCTGTGTCTTCTCCTTGGCGTTTTAACGAACGCCCGAAAATTCCCGGACGGGGAAAACAAATTTCCCACGCGCCCCAAGGTTGCGGAAGAGGACACGCTGTCCTTAACACTTCGCCAGGGCTCTGGCAACCATCATTTTATTGCCCTAGCCCTCGAGCTCGACCACCCGCAGTAGGCACTCGAGCAACCGACCGTTTTAGGCCTAAGAAATAAATAAAACTTTCTCCCGGCCTACAGTCCGCTACACATTCTACCATAGTATTGCAAGTTAAAGAAATTCTTATATACGACTAGAATATTTGACAATCGCAGCCATCGGCTCGGTTCTCACCGATTACCAGGTCTCACCGCGAGGAGGTTGCTGCGCTTGGAGACCCGTAGAGAGATAGATGGAATCAAAGTTCCATCGATCTCCCTGTACACGAAGCCTACTAAACCAAAGAGATGGATGGAAACAAAGTTCCATCGATCCCTTCGGTTTAGATATAGAATCTAGGGAACTGCCAAGCAATCACTCGATTAAAAGAAATTCAGGAAAGAGGGAAAGGCGAAGGGTAAGCGTGAAACAAGTATTGGACGGCGCAGTTCCTACCACCCTGCTGTCCAAGTCGAAAGGGAAAAGCGCTCGGCGCCTCCCAGACGATTCCTGTTGCTCCGATGCGACTCGTCAGGAGCAAACACTTGACCTGACTCAAGCCGTCTAACACGGAGATTGGGTAATCGAACCGGGTGACTTACGCAGGCAGTGTACCAAAAGGTGCACCCCCTACGCCCGAAACTTTTCCCTTTGGACAAGAACACCAAGGGATGAAACCGATCCACCCATACCGATTCCATGCTCAGTCACTTGCTTCCGCAAACGGAAGCAGCGGTAACCTCCTCATCACAGATGAGGAGCCAATAAACGAACAACAAAGTTAATGATTTAGTGACTGCTTGGCAATTTTACATGGGACCTTAAATACTTCATACTATAATAAATTAGCCTAGGCTTCCTTAGATGTCTTCTTTCACTGTCACTTTGCACGATCACTTTTCACTATCACTTTTCACTAGTTTCTTTTTAAATATATTGTGTTATTAACTCCATTCCCCGAGTAACGGTGAACCTGAAAAGCTGAAACAATCAACTACTATATGTTAGTAACGGCGTGGTCAGCCTGGAAAGAAATTAAGGAAAAGCTTATTGAGTTGGAGACGATCGAGATAATTTCGACCAACAGCAGAGCACGCACGAGCATGCAAAACCACCGCAGAGATAAGTACTTGAAGGAAAGAGCAGAGAATGTAGACCCATCGATGAGATGCATGACAGAGTGACAGAAGTCACAAAAAACCATCGAAGACATCGACGAGATGAAATGAATCAGAGAAAACCATCGAAGACATCGACGAGATAAAATAAATCAGGAAAAACCATCGAAGACATGAAATGAATCAGGGAAAACCATCGAAGACATCGACGAGATGAAATAAATCAGGAAAAACCATCGAAGAAATTCACGAAAATGAAATAAATTATTTAAACCCATCGAAGAAATGCATCAAATAAAATAAATCATGCAAACCCATCGAAGAAATACACAAAATAGAACGACTCGCGCAAAATTCTCGAAAGTATGCATGGAAATAGGACAGATGATGGAAAACGACCGAAGAAATCAGATTTGACATTCGCAAAACAATAAAATTTTAAATGACTTACCGAACCCCAAAATTTCATCAGCACCAAGCAAATAAACGAACCCTGGCCAGAGGGGCGAGAGGCTGGCGGAAGAACCAGGGTTGAAATCCTGACCAGGTCCCCAGCAAGTTCAGCAGTTCCGAATGGTCCAAGTGGCTCGGCAGCTCCGGGGGGAGGGGGAGGAAGAACCAGGTCCCCAGGAAGTCCAGTGGATCCAGGTGGCTCGGCAGCTCCAGGGTTCCCGGAGGTCCTTCAAGCCCGGAGGACTGACGACGACTGAGTACATGAAGATCTGTGAGCTCCTTATGTAGACTTCGAGGAATGATGTCCCCCGATCAAAACAAGGTCGACGGTTAGTTACAATTGCGAAATCCAGCGAATTCTTCGGCAAAAATGGATTTTCGGCTAAAATATCCATTCCAGTGGCTATTGCTGTGACAAATAATGTTAACAACATTTACACTAACCGCCCAGTATAAATTATTATTAACTATAATCGATAGAACTCGAGATATCAAGCAATTTGTAACATTTGGCCTTGGATTTGCAAATGATTTTCTGCGCCGACTGAATTCTCTTTTATTCTCAATGTTTAATCGTTCGATACATTAATGTTAATGCTTATACGTATCACGTAGTATTATTTATAATGTATAAATACGTTTTAGTTGAACTTAGTGTAAGTGAATAGTTGCAGGAATATTTGGAGAAATATGAGTGAGATACTTGTTTCTCGCCCTTAGTTACTAACATCGGCGAAGTATAGGCTAAAACGATAGACCTATCACCTAATGGGAATTCGCATTCACATCACTAACACGTAGAGGCACGGTACTGTATGAAACACTTTTTGGCAGGCACAGGCACTGACTCTACAATCGCGTTGCATACGATTACAAAATCATTTTCTGTTTTTAAACATCCTTCAGTTTCTGAAAAAGTCTTCTAAGTAACGGGTATATTTGAATGGAATCCCGTTAAATTAAAAGGCCTCCCACATGGTCCAGTAATCGATGAAATTGATGCGCGAATTGAGAAATCACGAGATAATATGCACTATGCCATGCACACACTTCACTGAACCGATGAATTTCTCAGGGCTAGACAAACTTTTAAGACACTCATGCATCATGCAACTTTCTGTGAGACTTTTAAAATTAGATTTTACTGTAAATTTCAGTGTTGGCGGTAAACTAATATTAGGGGCAAACGGAATTCAATTATTATTACTTCACTGGAATGATTAAACAGTGCATTAGAAACTTGTGGGAATATCAGTAACAGCGTGAATTTTTAATACTTTTTTCGGCGCACGATACGTGAAAGGGTTCGCAAGGGTACGCAAAGTGCTAATAAACAATGTCATCTTGCAATTTATAGCTTGCACGGGCTTTGAAGAAATGCCATTTCTGAACGCCATGGTGTCTTGATCCACGAAATGGATTTTCGGAGAGAAATCCGCGTGAGTCGTTGACCAACTGAGCCAAAGCATACCGTAACAAAAGCCTACCCTCTTATGTCAAACTCTCTCTCTAAACAAGTCACACGTATACAAGTACGCAACACCTTTCAGCATTTCAACACATTTCAGAGTAGTTGCTGAGTTGGACGCTGTTCATGAACAGAGGTCGCTAAATTCAGTCCTGAAATTATGGGTCGGTAACACAGATTGGGTGGCGACACGAAGTCCCATAAGGTGATGGGTCTATTCTATACCTCGTCTGTGGTTACATCACTTGGTAGGTACAATCTGTTAGGAGCGTTTTCTCTTCTGTAGTGTGATATTGTAGGTTTAAAAGATTTAATGTGTTCTATTATTACATTTCTTTCAATTTTCGCAACATTCGGATGATGCTCTCTCTTATCTGCTTTGGGCAATAGCAGTCCTTCATTCATTGAACGTTGAATTGATTTAATAATGTAGTCATTATTAGCATTATAACCAAGAGTAGATAGAAAGAAAGTCTTACATACAACAACGTCGTCGCCATTCTCCATCTTTAAATTATATATGAAAGAACATTTTCTACGGGAATTCCTATTATTAGTGGTAGATCTCTTTTTTGATATCTTATTCATACATCCCATAACTGTTATTTGTTGTTCTGTCCTCGAAAGACTCCAAAATTCTTTATTAATTGATTCTTGCCTGTTTGAATTTATCTTTTGAGGACATTTTAGTCTGCAATTATTCTTACACGTCGTTTTCACTTCATGGGAATTAATAATAGCTTGTAATTTTTGTTTTTTTCTATCTGCTACCGATGTTTCGTATATCTTTCTCTTCCGAATTTGCCCTTTTTTTGTATATATACTCCGTTTTTGCAGCTCTTGTTCTTCATTGCCAATTTTATTAATTATTTCAATTAATAATTCTTTAATGACATGTTCAATATTTTCATTCATTCCATCACTATCACAACTATTATTGAACAAATCGTCTTCGCAATCATCCGATGGAACATAATCCGAATCAATGTTTATGTTGTCAATAATATTATTTATTTGTTTGGTATTATAATTAACTTGTGAAATTCTCTCTCTTAATTGCCGGTTGAGTGTTAACGTAATACTACGAGCTAGACTTGACATCTTGGAATAGTTAACTACTTAAGCAACCTTCTGTTTGTTATAATATTATGCAAGTGGTATTCACACTGTAACTGTTTATTCACATTGTAACTGTTTATAACCTTTCTTAAATGAAACTGTATATTATAATATAACACGTTGCTTGAAAACAAGATACTGTTTTGTTTGACAGTGCCGCGCTGATGGCAGTGTACATACTACAATAAAATGTCCTATCTGCATTTCAGATGTAAACTTAGGACAATCTAATTTAGTAGATAATACATAGGCATTATAAATTAGTGAAACGATCTGAAAAGCTGTTAGGATGAATAAATTACAGGGTTTTCTAACTTTACCTAAAAGGTAAAAGACATGTGGCACTTCAAATATTTCAACATATCTTGAAAAATGAAAAAATGTTAGATACGACGTTTTAACTAAGGAGGGCAGCGCACACCCCTAGCTGTCAGCGTCCGCTGGACAGCGGTGAGCCCCGAGCTTCGAAAATTTTCGGATGGTCTCTTTCAAATGAACGTGGCAAAGAGCTATTGGGAATTTCCCGGCCCAGGTAAGCGAGCCGCGCGCTCTGCTTTTATGATCGGTTTACCACTCTGTAACGTCCCACGCGGATCCGAACCGATAATTACCGACCGCCGGTAAAGTAAACCGATCTTCATTATCGCGAAATCGTCCTACGTTACCATACAAAATTATTTTATACATGAATTATAATTAATTAATGATTCAAACGAATACTAAAGAAACAAATGTTATAGAGATGTTAGGAATAATTTAATGTAAATACTGACAAAAGCGCAAGATAAAATATAATGTATTAAGCGAGTAAAAAGCAAAATAATAAATAGCCACTCACTGCGCATGCGCCAGCCATCAAATTTCGGGTATAAAAGGAGGCGCACGATGCGCAGCGCGAGCATTCCAGGGCATTTAAGGTTACGATTCGAATACGCTCTCTTAACTGACGAATACTTAAACCTAGAGGCAGCTTAAGTTTCAACCAGTGAGATTGAGCTCGCCCCGGAGACGGTAGCGGCGGATCTCCAGTGTATAAATGTTACTGGTGCTCCTTTTTGGTCTTTGTATTTTGAAGTTATAGAACCTCGCTTTCACAAAGGCATCGAGCTCGCCCCGGAGACGGTAGCGGCCGATGTTCTTGGTAAAAGCAAGGTCTCGAAGAGCATAAAATAAAAACTCTGTCAAAAGAAACGAGCTCGCTCCGGAAACAGTAGCGGCCGAACTCTGCAATATATACATATACTTTAATAAATATTCACAGTAGCATTAATTAGCATAAATATAAAAAACTATAGAAAACCCAAAAACAGAATATATAATCGTAGACTGTAAGCAATATTAAATAATTGTTATTAGAATAAGTATTGTCAAATAAAGTCATTGTTAAGTTTAAGTCGTGAATTTTAATCCTTAGTTGTAATAACGAACTCCCACCTATCCTATACTCGAGGGGACGCCGCTCTCCTCTCGAGGACCTACTAGCTTCAGTTGTTCTCGGACAGCCGAACGTTACAACTCACACCCCAGATCACTGTAATGAGGTTTGCAAACAATGTCGACTGGTCTCGTACCCGTCTCAATTTCAAAATTTTCAGCTAAGACAGGGTTGACCGCGAAGCTATACCCCTGTACGGAGAGATTTTTCGCCACCAGCGTGTAAAAGTCACAATACTGGCGCATCGTTCCAAAAAATGGAAAATCATAATTAAAGCCGACTTCAAAAAAATATGAAATGCGCTAAAAAGTAAAAAGTAATTTTGTTCCTTATTTAATCTACGACACTTAATTTTTTTATATCGGCACCTCATCATTTGCACTGTGTAAATCTGACGCCGACTTAAAAAAAATGGAGTGTCATAGATTAAATTTTGATTTCAAATAATTTTTTGCCCATCCTGGTAATTTTGAGGTACATATAACTTGCAGCGACAAAGTTTTTCCTTAATATACAAGGAAGATTTTCACCAATTTTCACACTGATTAATAAATAATTGTAGATGATATGACGATATATATAAATCTCTTCGCGCCGCCAACAGTCAACAGCTGAGTATAATGCGCTATTTAGCAGTTTTATCACTCGCGTTGACAGTTGGCGCCGTGCGAGAAATATATATATATATCGTCATATCTTCTACAATTATTTATTAATCAGTTTGAAAATTGGTGAAAATCTTGCTTGTATATTAAGGAAAAGGTTGTCGCTGCAAGTTATATGTACCTCAAAACTGCCTCGATACTTTTTAACGGTGATCGTTGAAAAACATGGATTATGTCCAGTATTACTTTTTAATTAAATATTATTACATTTTTTAACATAAGGATTTTGTGCATACATTTTACGGCTCCGCTAGAGATTTCTAAGTTTTATGTTTCAAGTCTCATAACGATCCGTTAATATTTACTCAAGTTATCGCAGTTTATCTTTAAAGAAATAATGATTTTGGTCGAAGAAATTTTGTTTGTTTATAATTTTTGTCTCGAATACTAATAATTCGATAAAAATACTGTAAATAGAAAAAATATGTGCCGTGACGAGCTTTACAACACTATATTTTTTAAAATCCAGTTTAACAAAATTTAATTTTCCAATCTTTCTTAGCGTTTGGACAATAATTTTTCCCAATTTCGAGCGCTAGTCCGCTTATTGTATCCGAGACCTCAATTGTTCTAATAGCTATGGAGGAGAATGAATTCCTTTTTAAAAAAATATGTATCGAATATTTTTGACTACTCTACAGACTTGCAAAATTGCAGCAAAATTGGTGGGTACGGGTTCGATATGTTCCTTTTAAATAATATAGTACAGTAGAAGGATATTATTATTATTATTATTTTTATTATTATATGTCTGTATTATATCGTATAAACCATCATTAATATATGCGGAAACACATGATACATGGGTGGGGTTCAGCAACAGGTGTTCTTAAAAAACATTAAAGTCCTGTTTTTACAAATTACGTTATTACAAGGGAATGAAATTTGTTTTGCGTTAAATAAACCGGAATAGGACAGCAAGGTTACAAGACGAATGTGATATCGTTTTGTTTTCTTCCTCCGTTCTTTTCCGTTGAACGGAATATGTTCATAAGACGATTTTTAAATTGTTACTCTAACAGAAACATTTGTAAATCGCGGGCATTGACACTAAAAACATAAACTAGTTTTACTCGTGCTTAATTCTAGTTCCTACCACGCGTAGCGTTACAATCTGTTTTGAGACTTCACCGGTAACGTTGCATGCGACACTAAAATGGTAAGGGGGTGCTAGGACCCCCCAAACCGGGGACACAAATATACATTGCTTGATAGGTCTATTCTACATATACCTCGTCTGTGGGTTTGCTATGAATCCACGTTGGCAGTCCTCCCGAGTAGGCGCCATCTCGTATCTACTACCTCAACTAAATTTGTCACGTGACTTGCTCTGTATTATCGCCAATATGGCGGAACTCTGATTTGGGAATGCAGTCACGATTTTTCGTTTTTCGTTCTTATATGAGCAGATTTTGGCCTGGGAGAGGTCTCATTCGATAGAAGAAGATTCAATGCGGAGCGCTCTGCTCACCGTTTGAGTCACAAAACTCTTTTAGTGGCCTAAAAATGCTTGGATTCTGCGGGTATATTTTGTCGACCTTTGCTTTACTTTGGACACTGATATTATTACATATCAACACAATCTCGTTGAACCATGAGCAGAACGTTCCGCATTGAATCTTCTTCTATCGAATGAGACCTCGCCCAGCCCAAAATCTGCTCATATAAGAACGAAAAACGAAAAATCCCGAACCCATGTTTCGGGCCAGATTGTGTCGGTATACAGCGCGCTGCATTACCCGTGTCTACCGCCTTAAGCACGACTCCGATTCGGTTAAGCTATTCGGAGTGCCAACATCGGGTGTCACTTTCACGGCTGAGTTTGGTTAGCAACTGCGACACTAACAGTCTCGGTACCACAAAAAGCGTCCTCTTGAATACACTTCTCAACGTTCCCGAACGTTCTTGAACAACGGCGTCCGCGTGTGCATTCGCAAGTTTGCCCGTTTTAATTGTCGGGTTTACACCATTCGTATCCCACTTCTGAGATTTTTACCCCGCTGTAGGCGTGGGGACAGGGTATAAATAAATCTCCAATCACTTAAAACAATGATTAAGAAAAGGTTTATTGAAGGCTGAACCGTCGACACGTGGTACCTCGTTGTATTTTTTCGTTTCTCTCTTACTTCGGACCGTGTGCAGTTACGCGTGTTCCTGCAGCCCGCAAGAAAATCTCTACGGTGGCCGTATGCCTCCCGTGTAGCCAAAAGCACGTGTATACCGCGTCTAACTGATCGCACTTCCTAATCTTATTTCCGCACGCACCTACGCCATTCGATCGCCCGGTCTCGACCGCCTCTATATTGCGCGCTCCGCGATCGCGCGTCAACCGGCTCTTTTGCTGGTAACGTAGGGCTCTAGTTTTACATTAAATCCCTACAGTATATACCGTGTCTGTGAAGGACGCGACGACATAATGAATGTGTGCAGAATCATAGTAGTATAACGCCCGTGTGTCTTTTTCTCATAGAAAATTCTTTTACCCCAGGGAGATTCGAACCCATGCGACCTGTAGCACCGTAGACGAACACTTTACCGCCGCAGCTACAACAGCTCAGTGAAAAGATTACTTACGTATTCGAACTTATACTCCTACCGTGTAAGACTTTAAACTCAAATAATTAAAAAACGAAGCCTTGTTTTGACAACCATTACATCTCCCTAATTGTGGAGCCGGATATCTCACAACAAATTCATTTCGACGCTTGATGCTGTATTAAACTGATCCATATTCTGTTATGAAATATCCTGCGTAGTACAAGAAAAAATTTTTTTTTTAGTTTCTAGTGCAGTTTTAATACAATCGTTTAACATAATTTTTTTTATTTTCTAGTTTTTAGTGTTTGTGGATATATATTTCACAGCTCAGACTTCTTCACAAATATCTGTTGTTGCTGTATCGTTTAACAGTTTGGTTAACCAATATAGTGCTAATTAAGTATTTGTATTAATTACTTATATCACATATTGTCCATGTTCGCATATAATCTAGAGGTCGTGGCTTTTCACGTGTATTTAAATACACGTGTACACGTGTCCCGTGTAACGTGTATTAAGGAATTAAAAGTCCGTGTTCTTAATACACGTGTAGGTACACGGATTATAAGTACACGTGTACTTCTGTTCACGGATATCCGTGTATTTCTGTTCACGGATACCCGTGTAGTTCTGTTCACGGATACCCGTGTAGTTCTTTTCACGGATACCCGTGTAGTATTTCTATTATAGGAGTGCACGTGTATTTAAATTGGTTCATCACGATTCATTTTGCGATTGCTTAGTTGGTATAGGGTAAACCATCCAATAATTGACCGCATACCAGTAAATGACCATTAGCCAAAGAAATGTCAATTATAAATTTAAACATTACTATATGTTTATAAATGGAGTGTAGTTGCACTTTTAATATCCTATAGTTTTAGTTACGCGTATTAAGCAAACATTAATAAGTACAATTCTTATTAAAAGTATGCGGTCATTTACTGGGCTTCTACACGTTTTGCATTTTATTATTGTTTTTTATTTTAAATTACGATAAGAATACTTAATTATTTTAATAGAAATTTCAAGGAAAATAAATTTAAACGCAATTTCAACAGTTGTTTTGTTGTTATACATAAATATATTCAAGTATTAATCTCAAAGGTCCATAGATTCAACAATTCGGTCATTCACTGGTTGGTTTACCCTATCTCTTGTGTCTGTTTAGCATTATTGTACGAATGGTCTCACAGATCTAAATATGAGACACTGCAGTCTGCACGCACCCAAATACTTACATACCTCCATCGCATCACACTGAAAGATGCGCGCGGTCCTGAGTTCGACGCCATCGATAGTTAGCGACGTGACAACAAAGTATGTACATATTTCTAATTTGTCGATTGTACGAGGCGGTATTTGGCCACCATGCTATTTCTCTGCATAACTATACCTACGCGTATATTAATTTTTAAATAATTATTCGATTTGTGTAATTTTCGACGTGTGAATATCTGAGTATCTAAGTATATTGGCCCGCTTTTGCCAAAACAAACTAATCTTCAGGTTACAGGTAACAATAATCAACACATAATCAAATTTCATAATAAAATTTAATCTATTAATTTTCTATTTTGGCACAATAAAACTAAAGTATCGACATTTTCAGGTAATAAAGTAAAAAAATTAAATTATTTTAATAAAATAAAATTTCAGTCTGATGCGATAGAGGTATGTAAGTATTTGCGTGCGTGCAGACTGCAGTGTCTCATATTTAGATCTGTGAGACCATTCGTGCAATGCTAAACAGACAAAAGAGATATACAAACTAAACAATCGCAAAATTAATCGTGACAACCCAATTTAAATATAAGTGCACACGTGCAATAGAAATACACGGGTATCCGTGAACAGAACTACACGAATATCCGTGACCAGAACTACACGGGTATCCGTGTATTAAAAATTACACGGATTGTAGTTCGGATACGTTTACTACACGTGAAATAGGGACCTGTAATATAATCCCTCGGAGGTTGCCTGTGAAAACTAAGACTGTATTCTGTGTGTCGACATTTAAGGAATGCAAGCGTAGGATGCGAGTGAGAATATATACAGTGGCTCGCATTAATATTCGGACACTGTTTAAAATCGCATAACTTTTTTAGAATTGGTCCAAACAAGTTTTTTTGAGAAGCTAAAAGGATTAGTTTGCTAACTAACGCGTTTCGTCGTTTTGAAAAAAAAAAATGTATTTGGTTGGAATAGCAAAAAGAATAGTAAAGGTCGATTTTTAAACTTTTTTTTGTGAGCTTGTAATGAAAATTAAAAAAAAAAACCCGTTTGTAGATTGTATACGTGCCTAAAATTTCATCAAAATCGGTTAACGTTGCTCCGAGCTACAAACGTTTAAAGATCGCAAAATAAGGTCGAGAATCGCTGATTTCGGGAATTTTTTAAGAATTTAGAAGAATTTAAAAATTCATTAAGAAAATGTGATAGATGAATATTTTTTGTACGTGTGGAACGTAAAAGAGACGAAAGCCTCGTTTCATTAAAAGTAGTCCGATTTAAATTATTTTCTGTCCATTTAATCGGGAGAATGCAAGGAATCCATGGTGTCACTTTCGTATTGATACGATGAAAAATAAAGAAATTCACTTTCCGTGTAATCGATGACACATCGCCGAGCGACTCCAGGCACCAGTTTCGACGGGTGAACGATACATACTTGTTAGTCGCTCGGCTCGGGCCTCGCGCGGCTTCGATCAAAGGCTCTCGAGAGTCTCGAGGCTCATCAACGTTAGTCGAGCTTCAATCGACTACAGTAATCATGAATACGAGAACATTGTTCAGTTAGTCGTGATTGAACTCCCATGATTGAAGTAATTCAAACATGGCCGACAATTGAATCCCCATGATTGTATTATTTCAACCAAGGCGCTTCGATTAAAAATAGACTCGGGTTATTCTTATTTATGAGTCTTAAATACAATTTTCGTCTTTTAGTCATACTCAATTTTTTATTTGAAATAATTTTTTGCCCATCTCTGATACGATCCAGTACGGACGCACGCACAGTCTTGCAGTTTTCCCGCAGGCCATGCTATGGTTAGCAACGTAACAGTTCCGCGCTCGGCTGTTGCCCGGGTCCCAAAACTTGAGGAGGTATTTGCACCCTAAAGGGCAGGCCTGCTCTAGGCGATCATGCATGCTCCTGCTGACATTAACATTTATAAGAACACATGTGTTAAATTATTATATACGAAACAAGACGTTAAACATTCGCACTTCGCGCATAACCCTATTTTTATGTCTTGCACATCCAACAATTCCATAATTACGATCGCGTTCTGGATATTTCGAGATGATTTGTCTGGATATTGATACATAGAATCTCGTGGAATATTCTTCGAGCGTTCGTCTTCAAGTACAACGGATACCACTTTTATGGTATCACAGCAGGGTTTGCCGGCAGAACCGTAGCCTAATGCGAACACAGATCACACCGGATCTGCCGGCAGACTCTGCTGCCAGATTTGGTTATCAGGGTATATAGTAGGTACTTGTGCACATCCCAAAGAAACAATTTATAGCCTTACTTTACTATTTTCTAGAATTCTGCAAACAATATATTTTTCAAAACTTGCCACACGTTTGTGTACATTAGAAACATGGGATAATTTCAAATATTTAAAAGCAGTAGTGTATTTCTGCTAATACATTAGGTACTAATGCGTTAGAACGTTACAATTCTTATTGGCTAATGCGAGAACGTTCTCTCTACGATCTCCTTGGTATAATTTCCGTTTCGTAATTGCTCTTTCGAATGGTATGCGATGTTTTCTCCTTCGTTTCTATCCCTTTGGGCCCCAACTCTCCGCAGGCTCTGTTACTCCTCTTCGAAAACAACTCTCCTTGCAAGTAGCCTTTTCAACTGCTACTACTTGTTGGTAATTTTCTCTTCATCGAGTGGATTTTCCATGATGGCAAGCACGCCATTGCTACGTTTCAAGCCGGTAATAAACTACTGGAAGTCTTCGATAGTTGTATAGGAATGCAACTAGGCAGCCGTGTAAATAGCGAGGGTCGTGCAACTGTCCAGATAGTTTGTTACATAAGACGCAACACATTGAGATCAAAAGTTGAAACGACACTTGCAACTTTAACCGTTTGTCTACTAAGTGCCATCCATATTGTCCGCTAACTAATTTCCCACGAAAATGTCGAGATTTTATTATAAATAATTCCTCTCGCCAATGGATAGTAATCTTCACGATACTATTTAGTCACGATCCACAAAAGTGTCTCGCATGAACTCACGTTATCAATGAACGCAGTTAATCGTAACTGGTGAGGTGGGATCTGATATGTAATGTCCTGCGGGTTATATAATAATCGATACACTCCGGTAACAACTAGATAACGTAATATATTTCAATCGTAGTACAATCGTATGCTGCTCGTGACGGTTCCTGAGCTACTGCTCCCCACTCTCGCTCGGTTATACCTTCGCGTCACTATTAGTTCCCTATATTACCGTCCGTACATCACATGATATACCTACCCCAATTTTTTTTTCTATTTATAAAGTAAAATCTTGACTCTATCTTCGGAATAAACGGATTTCACGAGACACCGCCTCACGAATTAAGGATTAATGCAAGGGCACTTTCCTACATCGTTGCTACGGAGCTGCAGTCTTTACCCTAAAGTACAGAACAATAGATGTATGGATCAAAACTCACGATACAGGGTCAGATCATATCTAACGTCTGCCTTCAGAACTTACGGCTGACCTTAAACAACTTGGATCATTCGGCTTCTGCTGGTACATGCATATTTCAACCTCTTGGAGCGCACTTTGGTCGTGTCCCCTAATTAGGCGACTAACACTCTACGACGAAGTGCCCTTCAGGATGTTGAAATATGCACACCACGTTAATCATCAGTCCATACTTTATCGAAGGACATTTAGCAGCCGGGTATAACCTTTGAAGCTAGTAGATAGGCTATGCCGATTCTGAATCAAGTGTAGGTGAGGGGGTGAGATGGGGGTACCGCGCTTACGCTATTGCGTGAGGTGGGTGATGGGGTGAAGTGGAGAGGGGGGTACCGAGTTGGTTGGTGAGGGGGATAACGTCACAGGGGAGGGGGATTTCAAAATGGCGTCGACCGAGTTTCTTGGTGAGGGGGATGACGTCACAGGGGAGGGAGGGTGGATATAAAAATTTCAAAAATGGCGCCGTGCGCATTTCCAAGTGGCGCTACCTATTGGATGTTTAAGGTATTTTGGGTCCACATCGGTATTTGGGCCCGCGTCGGTAAATTCCCTAGGTTTTCATACTGTAGGGGTTTACCAACAGAATCCTTAGGATCGATAGCAGGCCCTACTCCTGCGGTAGTTTAACTCACTACTGGGGAAGGATATTGATTGCACTCGATGAACAATAAAAAGTGTATACAGAGTGTCCACGGGACGAATGGACAGCTGGATATCTCCTAAAGTACTGGAGATAAAAAATTAAAAAAATATGTATTTGAATGGTTCGAGGGGGCTAATTTATTAGCCGAAACGATTTTTTTCGATTATTATTTTAAAAGATATGATGGTCAAGTTTGGTTTTTCAAATGGAACTATTTTTTTTGAAGACCTGAGTTGATAGTGCGTTCCAAGACAAATTCAATAAGCTTTAATGTATGCACTTTATTTCTACTGGTTTTTAAGATATTGCGCTTGCAAAATTACTGATATTCACTGGAAAAAAACCCTCAGGAATAGCAACGACCGGGGTCGGTCTTACTGGCGCCACGTATGGCATTGCCTGTTGAGACTGATACCTACCTGCCAAAGATCTGGGTTAGGGATGGCGAGCCCAAAGGCTGGACAATTCTTTTCCTTCAGAAATGCTACTTAGGCAGGTACATCTGCGGTATCGAGACGCGCACCGTTACTTTTATTTCGCACTTGCTTCTACGCTCGGATGGCCGGTTCTTTTAGGAGGGATGCAAGTTGGATTGGTTAGGTTAGGAGGAGTGAAAGCTGCTAGACTAAATTACAACCATAGGGAGCAGATTGTATCAGAACCAATCGGGCGAAAAGCCACGGTTCTGGCATCACTGATGTGCACGTGGTGCGAAGATATCCGCACTTGACTTGAGGATCCAAGAGAGTGGACGAGTGAGTCTCCCTCACTTTTACGTCTCAGGGAGAGGAGTCAGCGCTTCCTACAATACATTTAGTATTGGCACCACCTGTTGGATGTTTAAGGTACTTTGGGCACGCGTCGCTGCCGCGCAATCTCCGTACGCGTGCGCGGATCGGTGCGCAGGCGCGACCGCGACCGATTCGTGGAAATTCGCGTCTTCGATGTCGGGAAGAGGGTGGACCTTGATTTCTGAGAAAGCGGGTGGTCTATTTTTTCTGAGACAGATAAGGCATCTTGACGCGCGACAGGATTTAACACGTTTCGGCGTCTACGTGCAAGCTCTTCATGCCGTGTGTTTATATTTGAATCGTGCGGCCGATAAGGCGCACGGGCAATGATGTAAACATAGAGCGATAAGTAATCATGGCGCGCGATTCGATTGAACACGTCGAGCGCGGATACTGTAATTCGACATGCTGCAGGTGGACGACCAAACACTTACGATCGATAAGCATAAGATCCGCGACGCGTTAAGCTCGCCGCCATTATTCGAAACGTCGTGGATCAGCATCTTTTATCATGGATTTATGCAATTGTCGCATCACCATCGTCAATTGCTACGTCATACTGCGCGATATAGTACTGCGGGTAAATGCACATTGTATTGCATCATTGGTGATAAGGATGTGCATCGCAAGCAAGTGAAGTACGTTACCGCGATCGTGTGTACACCGTTAACGCTTCTACAGGACATTGAGAACGGCATGGTCGAAGTGTACAAAAGTGTTTGGCCCTCGAACATTCGACTATTACTGTGGATTCGTTTTTGTGCCGTGAATTACCAGGATTTTTGGATGAGCACCCGACCCCGATTGTGCGACTACACTCGAAACGCATCATTTTGCCGTTGGGTTTCCGATATCAGGACGCGGACCGCATCACGTGGAAGAGCTGCACCACCCAATTGTGTCTAATCGTGCGTGTCTGGTAGACAAAACTATTTGTGAAGAAGTAAACATGGAGGCGTTCATGGACACGTTCAATGTTCTTTACCAAATGGCAACGCTTTTAGACGCCGGAATTTAGGAACTGGATGGATCAGTGCGACGCGTGCTTCGACTCATCGTCGAGTATCAGCGCGGCGAGGGAGTGTCGGTGGCATCGAAACAGCGTCAGGTATCGCTAATCGCGCGTACAACGACATTACGTACGATCGTGCAGGAACGATTTTCGCGAGTAGGGCTCGGGGTTTCGGGTCAATCGACAGCACCGAAGGTCGAATGGGAGGATGTGAAAACCGCGTTTTGGAATCGTATTTCGACTGGTGCTGTCATTAATATGGCTTACGTCGATTTGCGTCAATTTTTGGAGGATGCCCGACGAATGGTGGTCTCGCGCATAACAGACGCTATCAGGGAACATTCTGGTGTGTCTGTGAATACGATTCCGAACGCGGAGTTTATGTTGAATGAGAATACGGACATGAAAAGTTTCGGTACGCGAAATCGCGTACTGTTCAGGACTTGGAGCGCGCGCGACTGGTATTCGAAGTGCGTGGTCGCTCCCACGTTAGTGGCGATTGAGGAGTTCCCAGACCGCGATAGTGGATGGGCTCTGAGGACTGTGCTAAACCTCCTAGTAAATATTTTCTATATAATGCTCTTGTGGTCCCGCATTTGCTATATGCATCACCGGTCTGGAATCCATTCCACAAGAAGTACTCAACGTCACTTGAATCTATACAACATAGATTTCTGTGGCTGCTTGCGTCCAAACTTGGGGTTGCTATGGCAAGATTTTCGCATGACTACACCTAAGTTTTAAAGGCCTGCGGGTTTCTTACGCTGGAGGATCGGTGATCACTGTCTGACCTTGCTATTGTTTTCAACCTTCTAAACGGTTTCATTGACTCTCCGGATCTTCTGGCGTTTTTGAAATTCCATGTGCCATACTCGACACTAAGATCATCGCAGCTATTCGCCATTCCAAAGCACCGCGTTCGGGATGCACAGTCCTATAAACAGAATGTGCGGGCTAGCAAACACATTTAACAATCGGGTTGATTTTTTCTGCGGCACACTTGGTACTTTCAAAAATCACCTGCGAGGTCTGCTGCGAGAAAATTCTTTTCTTTATGGCCTATAAAGAAGTGTTCCTTTCGTCCGTTTGGTCATTCGCTATTTCTTCGTTTTATTTAACCTCAGCGTCCTTTTCGTCCCCTCTTTCTTTCTTTCTTTCTTTCTCTTTCTTTTCTTTCTCTTTCCCTTTCTCGGCCCTCTTGCCTATTTTTACGTATTTCTGATTAATATTTTTTATTCTTTAGTATGTTTTCTATCCTTAGTTTTAGTTTTTTGCTTATGTGTTAGTTTTATGTTTAAGTTAAGTTTAAAGTTTAATTATTTAGTTTTAGTCTGTATGTAATCCTTTTTTTATGCTCCTCTTTTGTAAACTAAAGGACGTGATGCCCGTGAATCATAATAATAATAATAATTATTATTCAGCATAACCCTCTTTGCGCCGGCTGCGACGTACCACTTCCGTGCGAGGTCGTTCTTAAAAAGGCAGTGGTCAATGTACAGAGCAGAGACATTGCGTGTTTCTTGTGCTCCGTAGTCGCCAGTTTGTATCCAGCTTCTACGAATGTACACAAGGCCTCGCCGTACCCTCATCACTCGACGGTACTTCGTACGGACGCTGTGAGTCTCCCCGTAAAGTTAAATCAGCTGACGAAATTTGAGAGGTTGAACGACGTGTCGGTGAACGTGTACACCTGGACCGACAAAAGCTGCATGCCTTTGCGTTTGACTGAAGATAAGCCAGAGAGACACGCGAACCTGTTACTGGTACAGGACGCCAAGGGCCTTCAACGATACCATTTCGCGTGCATTCGAAGCATGTCGAGGCTCATATCGAAGCAACTCGGCAATTACGGACATCAAGTATTCGTTTGCGACAGGTGAGTAAAAATATTTTCATCGATATATTATTTATTCTTATGTTTATTATTAATGCTATTATCGTTGCAGGTGCTTCTTCCATTCGTCCGAGCGATTGACAAAACACCGTGGACTGCCAGCGTCTAAATGAGTGCGCCGCACAGTGGTCGAAAATCGAGAAAACCTGCCCGAAAATAAAGGTGACCTTTGATTTGTATAAAAAAAGGGTATATTAAGGTTTTCGAGGTCGCTGATTACAAATTTGAAGTCAAAATTGCAAAAAACAAAATGGCGGACCCAATATCCCATACAGCACACTTCGTTGCTGCAATATTGCGTTGTTGCAGGTTGCATTGCAATATTGCAGGAACGATGCTGCAATATTATTGTGTATTATTGGAGTGGCAACGATCCTGCAATGTATCGCTCGTATCGCCGTGCAATGTTCCAGTGGCAACGATCCTACAATATTTATGCAATATTGCGCGCACATCGACGTGCAGTTTTCCAGTGGCAAAGCCCAAACAAATTTACGCACATATTGCCGTTCAGTACTGTAGTGAAACATATTGTAGAAACATTACAGCAATATTCTGAAACAACTATGACTTTGCAAAATTTGTCGAAATATGTAGATGACGTCGAGTAAATTCTGCAGTATGTTTCATTTAACTGGATACGCTAGAATTTCTCGTTGGTCGTCGATCATATGAAAAAAAGTGTTATCGTGAGACTTGTTTGTACATGAAATTATAGAAGTCTCGACCACCTGGATGACGACCATGGGAACGGGAGTGACACGACGACGACCCCGAAGGATTTCCTTATATGGAGATTCCTAACGAATCCCCACTCATTTTTGGACTATATAAACCCTTTGGTTTCTACCCTCTTTGGTTAAAAGCTATACAGTCACGCGTAGAGTCACGTCGTGTCATGCTCGTACAGAGTTGGTTAAATCTAGTAAAATCGGGCTCGAGTCCCCGTCAGAATCACAAGTTAGAATCCGCGAGTCCGGTTTATATTCTATTATATATGGCATTTAGAAATAGCCACTCGTACGCCCCGCATCGCCAGTACGTCAACACCGTGCAACCTAGTGGTAACTTACACTCTTTATTTAATTAATTAATCGCGACACTTACATTTGTACAACAACTAATTATTGAATATACGAATGGTGTTCACTTGTAAATCGAGTAGATTCGTTAAACCCATCATTTACCCAGCGATCCTTATAATATTAGTAGCACATACCCACTGATACAACTTTACCGCTCGAGTTGTATCAAATTTTAATTAAGAGTTCCGAGGCAACACTAACATTTCCCGCGACTCCCTGATTTCGCATCAGGTTTGTTCGCATCCAACACCAAAACAAGGAAACTTCTCTAACCCAGTCGCTCCCCGATTTCGCATCGGGTTCATCCATGTTTAACCCTCCTACGGCTCCCTGATTTCGCATCAGGTTCGTCCGTACCCAACAGCTCTCTGATTTCGCATCAGGTTCGTCTGTGAATAATCTAACCTCCTAACAACTCCTCGACTACGCGTCGAGTTAGTCTGTGTATATCATCCTAGTGGTTCCCCGATTTCGCATCGCGTTCGTTCATGACTAATCACCCCCCTACGGCTCCCTGATTATTAAAGTCAGGTTCGCCCGCGTTTGACTCCATTCCTAGCCACTTCTTCTGAACGTTATCCTACGGTAGTGTCGCCTGCGGTTTTTGCGCTTTTTTGTTTCTTCTGAAGGGCTAAAGACCTTCTCTTTTGGCGATGTACTCTCCGTTTCGATAATCTCTTTGCGTACTAATGTAAATGTCGCGACCGAAACGGAGAATTATTGTCCATATCTTCCGGCACGTCCTGCATATCCACATTTCGAGTGTGACTCATTTTACACTAAACCAACAAGCACAAGCACAAGCACAGGCGCAGGCGCAGGGGCAGGCGCATGGGCAGGGGCAGGCGCATGGGCAGGGGCAGGCGCAGGCGCAGGCACAGGCCCAGGCCCAAGCCCAAGCCCAAGCCCAAGCCCAACCACAATACAACACAACGCAACACAAATCAAAATCCTTCTGTCGGTTGCAAAAAAAAAAACGTAAACACAAACCGTGAACGTGAAACGTGAATCCGAAGATTCGTCTGTGGTCCATTCTGAAACAAATGACGCTCTACAAACCAGGCAAGGGTGCAAACAGTCCGTTGCGTAGAGAGTCAGTCCGTTGAAAGAACGCAAACTACGCGGACGTACTGGAATACAGGTGTTGAAGAATGGACAATATAAATAACGTAAGTCTTATATTGTATACTGTTATTCTCTGGCTAGAGTCTTCAAAGGCGATGCCGCCAATAAGCCGCGCCTCGCTGAGTTTCGTGGACTTCGACACTCGAGACGAGATTCACAACGGCATGTTAAAAAAAAATTTATTCTTCATCGAATCGATATGGCGGTGATACTAATGAATTCTTGGCGTTCTGCCGATCAAAATCACGCCAAATGTCATGTAAATCGGACTATTTTTAACGAAGTTAAATACAATGTTCTGACCAATAAAGCTCCTGAATTTTTCCGGAGCTAACGCACACCTATTCTGATGTGTGTATTTCTACGCTGACAGCTCGGTTTGGCCTACACGCCAGAAGCTTGGCACTATCCCCACCACTTCTGGCTCACTCTTGTTCTGCGAAGGCGAGAGCGAGATGGAACGACAGCGAGTGAGAAAACGTTGAGAAAAGGAGCACCGAGGCAGGAAAACTGTGTGGTGGAAGAATACCCCTCACGAAACTCACCGGCCAATATATCTGGCTTCGAGCATAGTACAGTGCTAGAAATAAACTGATTTATACCGTGTTTCATCTCATTTTAATCTGGACTCATTTTAATCCACCGCAAGCAACTGTATGCCTCTCGAATCGAACTTTTAGTCTAATTTATCCAGATATTATCTTTGCCTATCTCCGTTCTCCAGCCGCTTCACCGTGATTCATTCAAGGCTTCCTGACGACAAAATAGTAATAGGGGAAATGCGACAACAGCGCGATTCGACTCTCAATACGTATCGGCAACTATGTCTTTCTTACATTTATCGGCTAGCTTGGACTTCCACCGGTTCTGATGGTACATGGCGTGAATACACCATCAACGCCGGTGACGGAGAATACTTGAAGCCTCATTCTGTCATTTCTCGAGTTTGTCTCAGTACACAATTCATAAATTCATTATTATTTCAACGTACGGTGCTTATTAGCGTTCAAACGCACCAGACCCGTCTGCACGGATGTCTGCTGGAGTCAACTATACCCGCAAAAACTTCCTTCTTGCCGATTCCACGACGTACGTTGGTTGAAACGGATTGTTTACTACATCGCGTATACGTACATGCTTTTCCTAGCTTGTGCGAGCGTACGCACACATTCAAAGCCCGGTGAGACGGCAGCCTTAATTGATTGTTTCTGATAGATTAGAAGATAGCTCTATAAGAATCAACTGATCAAAGTCACACATGATAATTTCTGGCACTGTTGTAATGTCGTAATGTGAACTGTTGCATTGCCATAATGTGACCTTAGGGGGTTTTATCATTTTCGTTATCACGCGATTCCTGTTCCTTGGAGATTCTCGACTCCTCCTTCTATATCTTTTAGTAGACTGTTACGTACGCAGATCTATCTGTGACCTTGTAACCCTTTCGGGTGTCTGGGTCAACATTTCCTGCAATAGTGTGGTGCAACCGAGGTTCCCACAGAAATCTAATATTCAATCAAAGGCATTCATGTCCCCACTAGTTTTTAGCCGAATTTCATAGTATAAAAGGGCCCACAAATCCATACTCGGGGGCTCATTTCAAGTCTAAAGTTGGGATTTCCCAGTCGCGATCGGCTACGGCGGCGGTCCCACTAGTGCAATGGAGAAGTATGGATCTGTGTCTTCGTTGAGCTGGTAGGATCGCCGCCGGCTGTCGCGGCCGATCGCGGCTAGGAAATCCGGTCTTAATGCGTTTAGACGAAAGAGGCTAACGAGATCGAATAATATTCTCCTTCAGGTATTTCAACTCAACTATACAGTACGTAGAGTTACTGTTAGACATTGTAATTATTAAACTCTTTGAAACCCCCGCATTACTCAGTGTGTCAAAACCGAGAGGTGGACTTAATAGGTACCGTTACAATCAAACACTTAAACAATTGTAAAAACCCAGCTTATAGAATATACTTTGTTATTTCTTACTCATTGTTAGAGTTCTTTTATTGGAATCTAATCATCATCTGAATTTCCACTGTAAGATAAACCCACATAGATACATCTTTACCGCTCGAGGTGTATCGCATTATAAAGTTACGAGGCTAAACTAACATTCTTGTTGGCTCCCGCGGATATGAGACCCCGGTCCGTTCACGACAACAACCTGCTGATAACGGCACCCAGGAATACTACACCCCGGTTCGTCCACTACTAACAAACTATAACACACAATCTCTAATCCTCGGCTTCGCAGCCGCCAATCTTATTGCCCTCAGTCTTCGTTCGCAGCAGGACCAACATTGAACACTGACAATCAGAGACATGCAGTGAGTGTAAAAAGTATACGTACAGCGACCAATTTAAAGCAAAACTTTGTATATCCATGTCAGTAATAAATTTTTACGGGAAAAAACGATTATTACATATTCTTCGATATTTGTAGAATAGATCTTGTATAAAAAAAAATTTATTCCCCTTAAGGGAAGAGGACACTGAAAAAATCGCGATTTCCGACCATTTTTAAGAACTTTTATTTGCATTTTTGGCAAGTCTGAACCCTTGTTCAACCGTACACAACATGGTTTGACACTCAGTGTTGCCTTTCTACCAGAAAAACCTATTTTTCCAAAACCTTGCGGAAAGAGCCGAAAACCAAAACCTTCATTTTTCGGTATATTTCTCTATTATTTAGCTTTTTGAGTATGTTCAACCGCGGGCTAGTGTTTTGGGAAATCCAAATTAACTGCGTGGCCTTGATATTGTTTATTTTCACCAATGGCCAAAATGCGTTTCACGATTTTAAAACGCACGCGTGCTCTGTAACAGATACCATTTGACCACAGACGAGGTATAGAATAGACCTATCAAGCAATGTATTTTTGTGTCGCCGGTTTAGGGGGTCCTAGGACCCCCTTGCCATTTTAGTGTCGCATGCAACGTTACCGGTGAAGTCTCAAAACAGATTGTAACGCTACGCGTGGTAGGAAGTAGAATTAAGCACGAGTAAAACTAGTTTATGTTTTGAGAGTCAATGCCCGCGATTTACAAATGTTTCTGTTAGAGTAACAATTTAAAAATCGTCTTATGAACATATTTCGTTCAACGGAAAAGAACGGAGGAAGAAAATAAAACGATATCACATTCGTCTTTTAACCTTGCTGTCCTATTCCGGTTTATTTAACGCAAAACAAATTTATTTAACATACAAATTTATATAAACAACATTATTTGTGGAAGACATGCTTTCATGATGTAACGTGGAATACCTCGCAAAGGAATTGTAACTTTGTATATTTCAATAAAATGCTGAAGCAGAGAGGACTTTAAAAATTCTGAAAAACTCAACAGTTCCAGTATCTCGCTGAAATATTCCAACTTGCACTTATTCTTCCATCTTAACACTATATTCGTATTCTGGGGTTCGGTAGGAATAATCGAACAACATTTTAAGTTACATATTTTATTCTTACATTCTACCATAGTATTGCAAGTTAAAGAAATTCTTATATACGACTAGAATATTTGACAATCGCAGCCATCGGCTCGGTTCTCACCGATTACCAGGTCTCACCGCGAGGAGGTTGCTGCGCTTGGAGACCCGTAGAGAGATAGATGGAATCAAAGTTCCATCGATCTCCCTGTACACGAAGCCTACTAAACCAAAGAGATGGATGGAAACAAAGTTCCATCGATCCCTTCGGTTTAGATATAGAATCTAGGGAACTGCCAAGCAATCACTCGATTAAAAGAAATTCAGGAAAGAGGGAAAGGCGAAGGGTAAGCGTGAAACAAGTATTGGACGGCGCAGTTCCTACCACCCTGCTGTCCAAGTCGAAAGGGAAAAGCGCTCGGCGCCTCCCAGACGATTCCTGTTGCTCCGATGCGACTCGTCAGGAGCAAACACTTGACCTGACTCAAGCCGTCTAACACGGAGATTGGGTAATCGAACCGGGTGACTTACGCAGGCAGTGTACCAAAAGGTGCACCCCCTACGCCCGAAACTTTTCCCTTTGGACAAGAACACCAAGGGATGAAACCGATCCACCCATACCGATTCCATGCTCAGTCACTTGCTTCCGCAAACGGAAGCAGCGGTAACCTCCTCATCACAGATGAGGAGCCAATAAACGAACAACAAAGTTAATGATTTAGTGACTGCTTGGCAATTTTACATGGGACCTTAAATACTTCATACTATAATAAATTAGCCTAGGCTTCCTTAGATGTCTTCTTTCACTGTCACTTTGCACGATCACTTTTCACTATCACTTTTCACTAGTTTCTTTTTAAATATATTGTGTTATTAACTCCATTCCCCGAGTAACGGTGAACCTGAAAAGCTGAAACAATCAACTACTATATGTTAGTAACGGCGTGGTCAGCCTGGAAAGAAATTAAGGAAAAGCTTATTGAGTTGGAGACGATCGAGATAATTTCGACCAACAGCAGAGCACGCACGAGCATGCAAAACCACCGCAGAGATAAGTACTTGAAGGAAAGAGCAGAGAATGTAGACCCATCGATGAGATGCATGACAGAGTGACAGAAGTCACAAAAAACCATCGAAGACATCGACGAGATGAAATGAATCAGAGAAAACCATCGAAGACATCGACGAGATAAAATAAATCAGGAAAAACCATCGAAGACATGAAATGAATCAGGGAAAACCATCGAAGACATCGACGAGATGAAATGAATCAGAGAAAACCATCGAAGAAATTCACGAAAATGAAATAAATCATTTAAACCCATCGAAGAAATGCATCAAATAAAATAAATCATGCAAACCCATCGAAGAAATACACAAAATAGAACGAGTCGCGCAAAATTCTCGAAAGTATGCATGGAAATAGGACAGATGATGGAAAACGACCGAAGAAATCAGATTTGACATTCGCAAAACAATAAAATTTTATATGACTTACCGAACCCCAAAATTTCATCAGCACCAAGCGAATAAACGAACCCAGGCCAGAGGGGCGAGAGGCTGGCGGAAGAACCAGGGTTGAAATCCTGACCAGGTCCCCAGCAAGTTCAGCAGTTCCGAATGGTCCAGGTGGCTCGGCAGCTCCGGGGGGAGGGGGAGGAAGAACCAGGTCCCCAGGAAGTCCAGTGGATCCAGGTGGCTCGGCAGCTCCAGGGGGGAGGGGGAGGAAGAACCAGGTCCCCAGGAAGTCCAGTGGATCCAGGTGGCTCGGCAGCTCCAGGGGGAGGGGGAGGAAGAACCAGGTCCCCAGGAAGTCCAGTGGATCCAGGTGGCTCGGCAGCTCCAGGGTTCCCGGAGGTCCTTCAAGTCCGGAGGACCGACGACGACTGAGTACATGAAGATCTGTGAGCTCCTTATGTAGTCTTCGAGGAATGATGTCCCCCGATCAAAACAAGGTCGACGGTTAGTTACAATTGCGAAATCCAGCGAATTCTTCGGCAAAAATGGATTTTCGGCTAAAATATCCATTCCAGTAGCTATTGCTGTGACAAATAATGTTAACAACATTTACACTAACCGCCCAGTATAAATTATTATTAACTATAATCGATAGAACTCGAGATATCAAGCAATTTGTAACATTTGGCCTTGGATTTGCAAATGATTTTCTGCGCCGACTGAATTCTCTTTTATTCTCAATGTTTAATCGTTCGATACATTAATGTTAATGCTTATACATATCACGTAGTATTATTTATAATGTATAAATACGTTTTAGTCGAACTTAGTGTAAGTGAATAGTTGCAGGAATATTTGGAGAAATATGAGTGAGATACTTGTTTCTCCCCCTTAGTTACTAACATCGGCGAAGTATAGGCTAAAACGATAGACCTATCACCTTATGGGAATTCGCGTTCACATCACTAACACGTAGAGGCACGGTACTCTATGAAACACTTTTTGGCAAGCACAGGCACTGACTCTACAATCGCGTTGCACACGATTACAAAATCATTTTCTGTTTTTAAACATCCTTCAGTTTCTGAAAAAGTCTTCTAAGTAACGGGTTTATCTGAATGGAATCCTGTTAAATTAAAAGGCCTCCCACATGGTCCAGTAATCGATGAAATTAATGCGCGAATTGAGAAATCACGAGATAATATGCACTATGCCATGCACACACTTCACTGAACCGATGAATTTCTCAGGGCTAGACAAACTTTTATTTCACAATGCAGGTTTCAAAAGTAACTCGATTTGCAGTTGCATCCATGCACCACAAGACACTCATGCATCATGCAACTTTCTGTGAGACTTTTAAAATTAGATTTTACTGTAAATTTCAGTGTTGGCGGTAAACTAATATTAGGGGCAAACGGAATTCAATTATTATTACTTCACTGGAATGATTAAACAGTGCATTAGAAACTTGTGGGAATATCAGTAACAGCGTGAATTTTTAATACTTTTTTCGGCGCACGATACGTGAAAGGGTTCGCAAGGGTACGCAAAGTGCTAATAAACAATGTCATCTTGCAATTTATAGCTTGCACGGACTTTGAAGAAATGCCATTTCTGAACGCCATAGTGTCTTGATCCACGAAATGGATTTTCGGAGAGAAATCCGCGTGAGTCGTTGACCAACCGAGCCAAAGCATACCGTAACAAAAGCCTACCCTCTTATGTCAAACTCTCTCTCTAAACAAGTCACACGTATACAAGTACGCAACACCTTTCAGCATTTCAACACATTTCAGAGTAGTTGCTGAGTTGGACGCTGTTCATGAACAGAGGTCGCTAAATTCAGTCCTGAAATTATGGGTCGGTAACACAGATTGGGTGGCGACACGAAGTCCCATAAGGTGATGGGTCTATTCTATACCTCGTTTGTGATTTGACTGCGCCTACTAAACTACAAACGCTTTCTTACAAAGTACAGTATGTGACTGACAGTAGATAACTCTCTAAGCGGGCCCAAAAGGGTCAGTGGCTGCCGACAGAGGTCAGTCTCTCCGGGCGCTAGACACCGTATATTTTGAAATCTTACAAAACTCCGGTTTACGTGAGAATACAGAGTGAGATTTTACGGTGCAGTGAAATTAGCTTGTATAAACGAGTGAAATGGACCTCATTAGCCGAAAATATCGCAAGAGTAAGAGTAGAGTGAAGCGTGCTATTCGTTTAGCAAAACAAGCGGCGGTAGCTGCTAAATTGAAGAGAAATGAGCCTGCAATAGATGATTCTTCATCTAGTGCTCATTTCGATAATGGAAAAGAGAAGGCGACTAGTACTAAGAAACTGGAATACTTCAGAAATAATGAAGAAAAACCTGTTTTTGAAGTGCAGGATGAATTTTATATAGTGCACAGATCTACAATTCAAGAGTTGATCAAAAACTGGACTTGCAGTGTTTGCCACTCAAAAATGATTATTCTGGATAGTGACGTACAGGTAAAGTGACCATCCTTCTCAAACATACCGGAATAATCCCAAATTTTCACACTTTTCATCATTTTCATTTTATCCTGAATTATAAACATTTTTTCCCCATTTATTATTACAATGTTACTCTGTCTCGATTAGTTTTCTAACTATAGAAAATTCCTTACACATATTTTTGTGTTTACAAAAAAGTTCTTTATCCCTCCTTGACCTATCATCCTGAATTCAAAAATTGTCTGCAAGATATACCAGTTGTGAGGAAATTATTGGGCAAACTTACACCAGTCCCAGAATAAGCACCGATGAAAGCACAAAAAGACCACCTTTCTTGATAAATAGGAAAATGGTGGATGCTTTTGTCTCTGTGGGAGCTGGTTATGCTGCAATGGAACGATTTGGAATGGAAATCGGTATCAATCTGCTTTCATCAACAGCATGAAAAACACACCTTGAAAAAATTCAAGCAATAAATAAAGAATTCAAGGAAAGTGTTCTCCGGAAGTCGTGCCAAGTTGTGAGAAACATGCACACTGTTGATGAAGGTGAAGTGCTCGATACGCAGATGTCATTCGATGGATCATGGCATAAGAGAGGACATACTTCCCTTCATGGCATCGCCTTTGTCATAGACATAATGACAGGACTCGTTGTGGATTACGAAGTGATGTCAAAGTATTGCCACATGTGTGCGATACGAACAACTGGATTCGAAGCAGATTCACCAGAATTTGTCGAATGGAAGAAAGTACATGTGGAAATAGGAAAATGTCAGGTAAGTTTTGTGTATGGATATAATTTTGATATATCCATAAAAAAGAAAAATATGTATTCGCATGTATATATGTATATGCACGCATTTATTTTTTTAGGTAAATTTTGAAGGATCCTCCGGAAGGATGGAGATCGCAGCTGCTGAAGCAATGTGGAAGAGATCCATGGAACATTGCAACATGCGATACACCACAATGTTATCAGATGGCGATGCAAAGACCCACACCCATCTTCAAAGTTCACAAGTGTACGGTCCTGACATTGACATCCAGAAAGAAGAATGTGTAAACCACATTGCGAAGCGCATGGATACTGGCCTTAGAAATGTTGTCAAAGAGTGGCGAGCCAAAAAAGTGACACTTGGTGGCAAGGGTGAAGGCACACTCAAGGAATCTACCATTGACAAATTGACAACATATTACAGGTTATAAAGCCATTGTTGAAAACATATACTTTATCAATTTGATATTTTCTGTCGGGTTGCAAAATTTACTTCTAATGTTACAGAAATGCTATTGTAAAAAATATGCCAAATGTAAAGGCCTTGGAAGATGCTGTGATGGCTACTTTAGATTACTGTAGCTCTACACACAGCAAACCTAACCATGCCAGATGTCCTAAGGGCAAACAATCGTGGTGCTTTTACAATCGAGCAAAAAGTACTAGACGAAAACCAATGAGCCACACACACATGTCACTCAAGCTGTCTGAAGATGTCGCCACCAAAGTGAAACCCCTGTACGAAAGACTGTCAAATGAAAATTTGATGGCACGTTGCTGTAAGGGAGGCACTCAAAATGCAAATGATTCTCTCCATACAAAAGTGTGGAGATTCTGCCCAATGACAACATTTGTATCGAAGGCAAGGCTTGAAGTAGCTGTGGCACGTGCTGTTTCAAAATTGAATATGGGTTGTGTAGCCTCATTGACAGTGAGGAAACAAACAGCTGGGGAAGTTGTATCTGAAACAGCTATAAGTATAGCTAGAGACAGAAACAAGAGAAGAGAAAACTGCAGTGCACAACAGCAATCTGCTACAAGAAAGCACTTAAAGAAGAAACAAAACACAAAGAAAATTGCTGCTGAGAGGAAGAGACGTAAGATTGATGAGGATGTGTATCAACCAGGTGGATTTTAAACTATACATAAAGGAAAAATGGTCTGGAATTTACTCTTTAGATTTAAAATGCATTTATCTCAAAACTTACTTTTTTAATATATTTAATATTCCTTGCGCAAAGCTGTTGGACTGATTCTCTTGCAGCTTGGCATGCTTCAAGAGCAACACGAGACCAAAAAAATTGTGTATCGGCATGAAGAAATCTGCAAAACTCCTTACGCTGCGCTTGCTTTTCCTCAAAATTTTGATCCAATTTTGCATTGTTGACATTTAATTAATTCAATAATTTTTAGCTTAAAAAGTATGAGACGTAGAAACTTCTCGATACACAATTTTTTACTTTACTATGGACCCTTCTTCGCTGCAAAACCTGGAGGCTGTGGCATCACACACTTTGCGCAAGAACATTTTTGAAGTTATGCTTGAGTTTTGTTACGTAATGTAAATTCTATGAAAAGCAATGATTAAAACTGAGTTCAGACTGGCATAAGGGCTTTACTTCAAACCTACTTCCTTCCCTTAAAAGGAATTCCGCATGTCTAAAATATTTTCGGATTTCTAAATTTCAGTGTCCTCTTCCCTTAACATTTACAAAGATATTAATATAAACAGATAAACGTGCAGAAATGGACGCGCAAAAAGTATTCGTATAGTTAAATAAAGAATTAATAAACTATGGAAATGAACTAAATATTTCATGTTTTAATAGTTTGTGAGATTGCCTTTTGATTTTATAATAGCTTTGAAGCTTATTGGTATGGAATTTACTAAGCTGGATGTTATAGCAGGCTGTATTATACTCTACATTTCTAGCAGCGCGGTTTTCAAACTTTCTTTAAATGTAATATTATGATTACGTATTTTTTTGTCCAGATAATCCCATAGAACATCTATGGGATTGATATGTGGTGATTATGGCGCCGTTTTCAAATATTTTGGTGTGTTATATAAAACCCTCTGCCCAGTATTATATGCAGAATACTTTTGGATCATTGTCATGGGTAAATATAAAATTGTCATTAAGTCCCATTTTATTAGCACTAGCATGGATGTGCTTGTTCTGGATGTCAATATAAACTCTATGATTCATACTACCATGGATGATGATTCCAATCCAACGGCATTCATACAGCCCCGGCCAAATGCAGAACCCCCGCAGTATTTCATCGTAGGTCGTGAATTTTCTTGTTTGAACTCTGTATTCTTTTTCTCCATACTGTGAAGTGTGTTTTGCACCCAAATATTTCGAATTCACTGACGCAAACAAATTCGAAATATTTGGGTGCAAAACACACTTCACAGTATGGAGAAAAAGAATACAGAGTTCAGAAAAGAAAATTCACGACCTACGATGAAATACTGCGGGAGTTCTGCATTTGGGATATATAATATTTTAAATAGGGAATATTACCCCAAAAACGCCAAAGTCTGGCCAAAAGACCTCCTTACTCTATGTGTTATGAGCTGCCTAATGTAATTCATTTATCGAAACAGCTGTCTAATAGTAAACACAGATGTATTTACTATTAGTTGCTCGAAAAGGTATATCCCTATTGCTTATTAAATGGGTACAAGGTTCGTGTCACGGCAGTCACGTGACTGTGGATGCGCCACCATGAAGACATCACCCTGTACCCCACCACCAAAAAGGGGTACACATAATAGGACCCCAAAAACAAGAGCAGTTTCAAAACGCCGCATTGAGACGAGCAGTCATTATTATAATTTGTTCACGCGCAGCAGAATATCCCAGGATACTCTTGTCCTTTCCTGGTTTAATTAAGTGTATTCTATTATTAAGTTGTTTGAAATAAATGTGTAATTAGTGAACCCAAGGGTGTCCACATCTCTTCACATCATAACAAGAGTAATGTTATAGGAGTTAAAATGTCTGTTTCCAGACGAGGAATACGGGCAGAAGAACGTTTCCGTGATGCTGGACGGCCAAGAAACAGAATTGGAGATCATCGATCATCCAGCGGCAGAGATGTCAGTGAGTACCTATAGAGCCTAATCGCTTAATTATTTTCACGGCAAAGAGGAGTTTTTGCTATTCGTTCGATTATGCAAACTCCATTTTGTGCTTTCCACTCCCCATACAGCACACTCCGTTGCCCGAAGCTTGCAGGAAGGTTCCATGGGGGTTGCCGTGGAATGTTGCCCCGGTGCGGACATAAGAACCTTCCTGGAACATTCCAGCAATGTTGCGGTGAAACATTGCACATGGAACTTTCCTGCAAGCTTCACGGAACGTTCTGGACATTCTCTGGCAATGGTCACGGAACGTTCCGGACATTCTCTGGCAATGGTCACGGAACGTTCCGGACATTCTCTGGCAATGGTCACGCAACTTTTCGGACATTTTACAACAAAGGTCCCGCACTAAGCAGGGTTCGAAAACTGTTATAATATCGATTTCGGTTCTCCAAACGGTTATAAAGAACCTTTATTCTGAATAACTGTTATAAAAAACCGAAATTTCCAACTATTATCTGTTTCGGTTACGGTTCCTATTTCCCTCCTCATATGTGCAGATTACTGAATATGTGCATATTTTTTACAAAATCCTTATGGAAAAAGGAGAAACATTTATACACACCACTGATTTCTTAAATAAATCACTTACACATTTTTACATTCACACACACTATATTATTCAGAGTAGGAAGTTAAAATTTTCTCCTGTATATTAGGTTACGCTTTGTGTAGACGATGTAAGCTCAATTGATGTATGCTATATGTAAATTATGGGGCCATTCCCGTTTATAATAATAATAACACGGCAACGGCAACGGCAACGGCAACGGTTAAAAACAGATCGTTTCGCAAGTAATAGATATGAATTATTCAAATTAAGGAGCTTATTTTTAAGTTAAAGTAACTAATATAAAATATTTTATGCTTATTAACCAACCGCAATTGTTTAATTATTTACATATTTTTGCGCCGGGACGTTTCCACCGCAGGCCACCCCGGCGCAAAGGAGTAGAAGAATAATTAGACGGACGCACACACGATTGAACTATATTGTTACACAGATCAATAGTTTACAAATGTGCGACTCGTACGTCCGAACGCAATGGCGTTCGGAGAAGACCGTCTTCTTGTCGGCCTCTTGAAGGGAGCCGACCTTCTTCTATCTTCAGCTGTGAGTACCAGCAGGCTATGCACGGGCCTATTACCCGGTGCTCGCAACAATATATTTCTTTGCTTTCTGTGCTACAAGCTTTTATTTTTCACACAGTTTCCTTGTAAACATGCATATACTGTATAACTTTCATTTCACTTTCCGTTCAATTATTTAAAGTAATGGTGATTGTTATTTTTTCACTGCTGCGCTTCAATGCACACAGTGATTGGCGTTACATGAATGCTGTTTTTAATGAAGCCATTTTTCATGACTAAAATAATTTATTAATGACCTTTTATAGATTCATTTATTGGAGTGAAGCTGCGGAAGCAATATTGCGATAATGGCGTTGATATTATTAAATAAATTAATAGAGGTCTCTGTACCAGAGAAATATAGTTGGTACGGAAAATAGCAAAAACAATCATTCAGTACATTCAAACATATTGTAAAATTAGCAATGAGTAAGTAAATTTATTATTTATCACATTTCAGTACATAAAATTGTAAAATTGTAAAATGAATGCATGTATTATTCCAGGTTCATTACACGCTGCATGCAGTACATTTTAGGTAAAGAGGGCAGAAGAGCCTGGAACTCCACATACGCGGACTTGGGAAGTTTCACCAGTGCCAATACTATTATTTTTATTAAAATATATGAATATTTAATTGTCAATATTTATTGTACAGTGCCAATAATATTATTTTTATTAAAATATATGAATATTTAATTGTCAATATTTATTGTAATTTAATCAATTTTCCTTACACTTTCTATCCTTTCTGTAATGTCATACAAATTTTGCCGAAACAACATCGCTGTAAAATCTGCGAACAGTTACGGGACCATTGCTAGAAAATTTCCGGAACGTCCCGTGACCATTGCTAGAGAATGTCCGGAACGTTCCGTGACCATTGCCAGAGAATGTCCGGAACGTTCCATGAAGCTTGCAGGAAGGTTCCATGTGCGTTGCCGTGGAATGTTCCACAGGGGCGGACATAGGAACCTTCCTGCAATTAAGTGTGCTGTATGGGTCGTCTCCTTGTATCACGTTTGTTTGGTAGACGTTTGCTCGCTCTCCCGTAACAAAATAACTACTTTGCCCGTTTTAAAAAGCTGAACGCATCTCGGCTCAACATCATATTACCATTATCCGTTGGAGGTTCGCGAGAGTATACATTTAATAGCCTACGAAAACACAGAGACCTGAATTTTGGTCGAAATTGAATTCCTTTGTTTAAATGTTGCTACAACAGATTAGTCGTAATATAGGATACATAACTCCAAAAATTCCTTAAAGAGTGTAAGTCACCCTTGATAGCCATACAGGGTGTCCCACCTAAGACTGGACAGCGCGATATCTCCTAAAGTATTGGAGATAAAAAATTTAAAAAAATATGTAATTGAATGGTTCGAGAGGGCCAATTTATTAGCAGAGACGATTTTTTTATTATTATTTTAAAAGATACGATGGTCATGTTCGGTTTTTCAAATGGAACTATTTTTTTGAACACCTGAGTTGATAGTGCGTTCCAAAACAAATTCAATAAGCTTTAATGTATGCACTTTATTTCTACTGGTTTTTAAGATATTGCGCTTGCAAAATTACTCATATTCACTGGAAAAAAACCCTCAGGAATAGCAAGGACCGGGGTCGGTCTTACTGGCGCCACGGGTGGCATTGCCTGTTGAAACTGATACCTACTTGCCAAAGGTCTACGACAGGGTTCGCAGGCCCAAAAGCTGGACAATTCTTTTCCGTCAGAAATGCTACTTAGGTAGGTACATCTGCGGTATCGAGAAGCGCACCGTTACTTTTATTTCGCAGTTGCGTCTACGCTCGGGTTTTTTTGGGAGGGATGTAAGTTGGATTGGTTAGGTTAGGAGGAGTGAAAGTTGCTAGACAAAATTTCAACCATAGGGAGCAGATTGTATCAAAACCAATCGGATTTGCATCCCTCACAAACGGCTGCTCTCTTGAAGACGCCCGATGAGGAATACGATTTACTTTAATTACAGTACATGTGTGTTTTGTAATAAAGTGTTTCTATCGTCTCCTGAATTCAACAACTGGCATCCAGACATCTACGCTCCTACATTCCACCGGCAATACTGCTCGTGGAGAGACACAGGAAGAAAGGGGGTATAAACACGAGCTTCGATATCAAAACAAAAGCATGCGTTGACGTATTCCGTGCGAGAGAAGGTGGGCAGTGGGGAGGAGGTATTGCTGTGAAGAGGGCCTCTTCAAGAGAGCAGCCGTTTGTGAGGGATGCAAATCCGATTGGTTCTGATACAATCTGCTCCCTATGGTTGAAATTTAGTCTAGCAACTTTCACTCCTCCTAACCTAACCAATCCAACTTGCATCCCTCCCAAAAGAACCGGCCATCCGAGCGTAGAAGCAAGTGCGAAATAAAAGTAACGATACCTACCTAAGTAGCATTTCTGACGGAAAGGAATTGTCCAGCCTTTGGGCCTGCCATTTCTGGCGTAGACCTTTGGCAGGTAAGTATCCATTTCAACAGGCAGTGCCACCCGTGGCGCCAGTAAGACCGCCCCCGGTTTTTGCCATTCCAGAGGGGTTTCTTGCAGTGAAAATCAGTAAATTTGCAAGCGCAATATCTTAAAAACCAGTGGAAATAAAGTGTATACATTAAAGCTTATTGAATTTGTCTTGGAACGCACTATCAACTCAGGTCTTCAAAAAAAATAGTTCCATTTGAAAAACCGAACTTGACCATCGTATCTTTTAAAATAATAATCGAAAACAAAATTCGTTCGCGCTAATAAATGGGCCCCCTCGAACCATGCAATTCCCTATATTTTTTATATTTTTATCGACAATACTTTAAGAGATATCGCGCTGTCCACTCCTTAGTGGGACACCCTGTATAGAGGAAAGGAAATTCTAAGTCGCGTGGGCCCAGTGTGGTGGAAGTGTTAGGAAAATATAGTGTGGTGTTTCAGGGTTAAATACATAAAATATGCAAAAGTATGTACAGAACAGTATACAGCTGTAGTGTGTAGTTTTAGAAAACCTTGATGAAGAATGGTGCCTACTTGTTATAAAAGAGTTTATTTGTCGATAAATAATAGCACGTACAAGTTTGGGAATTTTATGTCATAATTTTTCGTCATAAAATCTTAATTCAATAAATTAGTTCTATGTCGCTAAGAGGGCAGAACCATTGCTTGCTAAGTAGTAACCTTTCCAAGTTCCAAGTGCCCAGAAGTACTTAACCTTTACAGGGCCACTATAATGGCCATTGAAAATTTAAAAATTTGGACTAATGTTTCTAAGGGTTTTTGATATCCCTAATCACGATTCTAAGGTCAGAGAATCGAAATTTTACGCAGAAACAGTGTTGCCAACCTACACAAGCCTAAATGAATAACAGCAGTTACATTCATATTGTTATGATTTCGGTTTGGCATAACGGAAGTTTAATGTAACAGTACGGTAAGAGTAACAGAACATTAACAAGAACAGAAGTAACCGGATACAATCTCTAATACACGGGAATAGTGTAAGTATCGATGCGTCTGCACGTAATGGCGTCTGACTATCGAATGACAGCTTGACAGGTGATCGATTCGATCGCCTTCTTCTCGCTGTCCTCGTGTTCCAGTCGCGAGCACTAGCAGGCCTTGGACTCCGTCCAAAGGGTGCTCGCAACACTGCTTCCCCCTCTGGAGAAGCGGGCGTCCCGACCGTTGCAGCCTCGTTGCCTCCTGCAGCCGTCCAAAGGGTGCTCGCAACAATATATTATTATTTCCTTTGGCGTTACCCAGTGCAAACGACGTGGAAAGTTTTGTAGCTCTTTTTTTTTTGATTTTGGGATGTTTTGTGTAATTTTTGGATTTGTTGTTCTAGTTTCCTGATTTTACTATTTATTATGCGAGCTGCAGTCGTGCAACTCACTAATGTCCATGCATTATACAAAATGAATTATGAACGTGTAACCTTTCCCTCATTTTGTTTACAAGTGCTTATAGCTTTACTGAATCTTGATCCGAATGACTCCACTTCTGCCCAATCTCTCTCGACTAATAGGTCGTCATTTTCCAAAATTACTGGATAAAAATCGACGATTCAATTTGTGTTCATTACGACAAACTAGACGTCGAACTCAGACATAACACTCTGTTTTGAGGATTTCCATACGAAACAATCAATACCGTAAATTTGAATTTCCGACATAAAAATTCTTTTTTTTTTTCATTTGGAAGAACAAGAAGTATGAACAAACAGATAAAAAAAACGCAACATAGAGATACACATTCATTACTCATATTACATAAGGCATAGGCATTAGTGAGTTGCACGATTGCAGCTCGCATAATAAATAGTAAAATCAGAAAACTAAATGAAGAAGATTTTCACCAATTTTCACACTGATTCATAAATAATTCTAGAAAATATGGCGATATACAGGGTGTCCCACTAAGGAGTGGACAGCGCGATATCTCTTAAAGTATTGTCGATAAAAATATAAAAAAAATAGGGAATTGCATGGTTCGAGGGGGCCCATTTATTAGCGCGAACGAATTTTGTTTTCGATTATTATTTTAAAAGATACGATGGTCAAGTTCGGTTTTTCAAATGGAACTATTTTTTTTGAAGACCTGAGTTGATAGTGCGTTCCAAGACAAATTCAATAAGCTTTAATGTATACACTTTATTTCCACTGGTTTTTAAGATATTGCGCTTGCAAAATTACTGATTTTCACTGGAAGAAAACCCTCTGGAATAGGAAGGACCGGGGTCGGTCTTACTGGCGCTACGGGTGGCATTGCCTGTTGAAACTGATACCTACCTGCCAAAGGTCTACGACAGGGTTCGCAGGCCCAAAAGCTGGACAATTCTTTTCCGTCAGAAATGCTACTTAGGTAGGTACATCTGCGGTATCGAGAAGCGCATCGTTACTTTTATTTCGCACTTGCTTCTACGCTCGGATGGCCGGTTCTTTTGGGAGGGATGCAAGTTGGATTGGTTAGGTTAGGAGGAGTGAAAGTTGCTAGACTAAATTTCAACCATAAGGAGCAGATTGTATCAGAACCAATCCAACTTGCATCCCTCCCAAAAGAACCGGCCATCCGAGCGTAGAAGCAAGTGCGAAATAAAAGTAACGATGCGCTTCTCGACACCGCAGATGTACCTACCTAAGTAGCATTTCTGACGGAAAAGAATTGTCCAGCCTTTGGGCCTGCCATTTCTGGCGTAGACCTTTGGCAGGTAAGTATCCATTTCAACAGGCAGTGCCACCCGTGGCGCCAGTAAGACCGCCCCCGGTTTTTGCCATTCCAGAGGGTTTTCTTGCAGTGAAAATCAGTAATTTTGCAAGCGCAATATCTTAAAAACCAGTGGAAATAAAGTGTATACATTAAAGCTTATTGAATTTGTCTTGGAACGCACTATCAACTCAGGTCTTCAAAAAAAATAGTTCCATTTGAAAAACCGAACTTGACCATCGTATCTTTTAAAATAATAATCGAAAACAAAATTCGTTCGCGCTAATAAATGGGCCCCCTCGAACCATGCAATTCCCTATTTTTTTTATATTTTTATCGACAATACTTTAAGAGATATCGCGCTGTCCACTCCTTAGTGGGACACCCTGTATATAAATTCCACGTGGACCAACTGTCAACGCGAGTGCTAAAACTGTTATAGAGCGCATTATACGCGGCTGTTGATTGTTGGTGACGCGCGGAATTTATATATATATCGCCATATCTTCTACAATTATTTGTTAATCAGTGTGAAAATTGCTGAAAATCTTGCTTGTATATTAAGGAAAAGGTTGTCGCTGCAAGTTATATGTACCTCAAAACTGCCTCGATACTTTTTAACAGCGAACGTTGAAAAACATGGGTTATGTCCAGTATTACTTTTTAATTAATTAACTATTATTACATGTTTTAACATAAGAATTTTGTGCATACATTTTACGGCTTCGCTAGAGTTTTCTGAAGTTATGTTTTAAGTCTCATAACGATCCCTTAATGTTTACTCAAGTTATCGCAAGTTATGTTTAAAGAAATAATGATTTTGAACGATGAAAAATTTTTTGTTTATAATTTTTTGTTCGAAGCACAATGATTGGATAAACAAACTGTAAACAGAAAAAATGTGTCCTGACGAGCTTTACAACACTATATTTTTTAAAATTCAGTTTAATAGCATTTAGTTTTCCAATCTTTCTTAGCGTTTGAACAATAAATTATCTCATTTTCGAGCGCTAAGTAATCCCCTTATTGTATCCCTAATTGCACATTGATTATATAAAATATTACATCCTTCTACGTATAAATACAAAAGGTAATTATGCAGAATATGTGTTTCCTCACCGATTTCAATGATTTTTGGATATGTTGTAAAACTCAACATTCTGAACAACTTTTTCCTATACATGTTACCGCCGCACGACCTTCGTTTTCGAGATATTTGCGAAAAACTTCTGTTGATTTTATTCCGACGCAACGCATTGTCGCATTCCACTTCCCAACTTGTCCCGGGTATTAGGCTGTGTTCCGAATCACGCATACTGCGCATAGACTGCAGAGAAAACCGTTCCGTTTCAGTCTATGCGCGCATTGGTGTCGTTGGTGGCACATAGGATTCCCTAGAATTCTCCCACTTCTAGCACATGAAGCGTGCAGTTTATGCGCGCATGCGTATTTGTCTCTTTACGCCATTTTACGCACGCTTTGAAAAACATGCACCAAATTATGTGGTCCTCTCCTCAAAGTGACAGAAAATGAAACCTACATATATGCTACATGACAATAAATGTTTATTAGATATTTCGTTTTTTTTACGCTACATTTGTCAACTTTTTATAACTTAACATCCTTCCAAAATATTATTGTTACGCCGCAAAACTTTATGAAATCGGGTATAAGATCAATGTCCGCATTTCTAATCATGTAAGAGTTCCGCTATCGTAAAAATACATTTTTATTATTTATTTGTGCATGAATCAACAAAAAACTTATTAGACGTAATATTTAACCTCCCCTTTACACATAAAACAAGCGAGAAGTATTTTGAAAAACATTTTAACTTAATAATAGTCTATTTAATATCTAGTATAAAATGTGTCTATTTCTGCTGAGCGGAAATGCTCGCATTTCTGCTCACGAGCGTGACCCATTCTCTGCTTACATATCCACGTGCTATAATTATATTTTGGATAACATAAATAAACAAAATTATTTAAAGGTTTCAATGCTAATTATTCACCATTCGGAGCTACATCAGCCAGTAAAAAAAATCAAATGAACCAACATTTTTAGAAATCTGGTGATGACATTGTATAATACTGATAATTTATCAGTAATCTTAATAAAGTACTTGAAATAAATATAAATTATTTATATTACTCTCATTAAATGGAAAAGTGTTTGTACATACTTTCAAACTCACTTGTGGCTTTTGGTGATATGAAAATTCAATGCAGTGTATTACTTCAACTATTTCAACATGTGTTGTAGGTTAAGACCAACAAAAATTGAGGGGTAATTGTAGCCAGCTTTTAACATTACTTTTTTCGGGCTTGACATAATAAAAGAATTACGAATAAGGCAGAATGGAGTCAGGAATATTTCTTAACACGCTTCCACATAAAAAACACAAAATGGAGATAAAAGGAAACTAAGAAAGAATAAACTAAAATTTGAATGCAAAGGCATGTGGTCCATGGGCATATGAAGAATGTTCAGAATGGAATACCCATGAAGAATACATTTGTGATTCGTGTAGTAATTAATTTCAAAACTAAAAAATAATACTTTTTTTATTAATTTAACAGTTTTCCCACTTCTTTTATAAAGAAAAATCATGGCCGGAATTACCCCACGTTAATTCCGTAATTCCGTAATTCCGTAATTTTTGTGTTATTCCTTGCAACTTTGTTACAACGTAAATTTATGCTTTCTCGGTCATACTAATAAAAACTAGACAGTTGAAACTATCAATTCATATAACAAAAACTAGCAAATGTGTAAGTTGCTCAAATTTTATAGCGTTTCTTCCTTATAGAGCCGGAATTACCCTGCTTTCCCCTGTTTGCAGTATTCGAATTCGAAATACATAAGCACACGTAAAGCGACAAATACGCATGCGCGTTATATGCCATCCGAGCGTAGAAGCAAGTGCGAAATAAAAGTAACGATGCGCTTCTCGATACCGCAGATGTACCTACCTAAGTAGCATTTCTGACGGAAAAGAATTGTCCAGCTTTTGGGCCTGCGAACCCTGTCGTAGACCTTTGGCAGGTAGGTATCAGTTTCAACAGGCAATGCCACCCGTAGCGCCAGTAAGACCGACCCCGGTCCTTCCTATTCCAGAGGGTTTTCTTCCAGTGAAAAACAGTAATTTTGCAAGCGCAATATCTTAAAAACCAGTGGAAATAAAGTGTATACATTAAAGCTTATTGAATTTGTCTTGAAACGCACTATCAACTCAGGTCTTCAAAAAAAATAGTCCCATTTGAAAAACCGAACTTGACCATCGTATCTTTTAAAATAATAATCGAAAACAAAATTCGTTCGCGCTAATAAATGGGCCCCCTCGAACCATGCAATTCCCTATTTTTTTATATTTTTATCGACAATACTTTAAGAGATATCGCGCTGTCCACTCCTTAGTGGGACACCCTGTAGAAGACGTATGAGAGCTTCTGCTTGTATTCAGTAGCCTTCAAATCCTTCAATTTAACCCGGGCGCGGATAATAAATAAATAAATTCATTTTTCATTTACACATCTGCTTACCAAATCTGGCTGCGTAAGCAGCAGTTCGTCCTGTAAAACTCATAAAATATGATCTTCGCTTTCGATAATATGGAATCGCTGTTGAAGAAGAATAGAAAAACTCGGATTGAGAAAATCCAGGAACCAATAAAGCCATCAAATTTCGTTAAGAGTCGGTCCCCGATCCTAAGGACGAAGTAACCGATGTAGTTAGGAAGCGTACTTCGACCACCGTCCAAACGTCTCGAATTAAATTTATCGTAATCCATTCAACTGTATAGCTAATTGTAAGTAAGTTTGAACATTCCCGCGCAAACTCACGAGCATGAAACGCATAGAAAACCGTTCCGGTTCACGTACTGCGGTTCATGCGCTGTTGCAAACGGAACGCTATGAATGCGCGCAGCGACTGCGCTGCGGTCTATGCGCATACTGCGTGAATCGGAACACACCCTTAGTATTGGTTGGGAATAGATGAATGCGGAGGGTGCGCCCGCGGGCTCGTAAAGGCTGTCGCCCATTGCGCCGAAGCGAAGTGCGACGGCCAAAGCGAAATGTTCGTCGCCGCTCTTCTGTCATATGAACGATGCGTAGTCGCGGCGCTTCGCTTTGCCGCGCTTCCGCCTAGTAGACGACGACCTTTAAGCATGGTAGCGAACCGATATGAATTTGGAGATTTGAACCAGAAACTTGCGACTGCCCGTCAATACCCGGATTCTGTTCGGCAGTGCCGACGCCGCCTTATATTGGGATGACTCTTGTTCTAAAATATAATTTTTTTGCTAGGAAGCTTTCTTCGAAAGCACCTATTGGGTGTGTGTGAACTCCTCTCAACACCCCGGCTCATATCGGTTCGCTAGAATGCTTTGCGCGCCCCCGCACTATTCTAGCCCCAACCAATACTAATACCCGGGACAAGTTGGAAAGTGGAATGCGTTGCGTCGGAATGAGTCAAAAGAAGTTTTTCGCAAATTGGTATCTCAGAAACGAAGGCCAGCTTCATCATTTATTTTGTCCCATGCAGAATACATTATAGTAGTAACCGCAGTTTTTCGCGAATATCTCGGAAACAAAGTTCGAGCGGCGGTAACTTGTATTGGAAAAAGTTGTTCAGAATCATGTCCCAGACAAAATATTTCAAGGTCGTCAAAATCGATAAGGAAACACCTGTTCTGCATAATTACCATACAAAATATTAATTCGCAAATTAGTATTGTTTCATTGACATGTTTCCTAACTTCACTACCCAACCTCTCTAGCTTTCATTATTGCCATCCTCCTTTACGCTCAGCGAGCCTCTGAAGCTAGACGCAGCTCTCGTGCCGTATTCCTTCACGACTTCTCGATAGAAAGAGATGTGGCAACAGCGTGGCAGAGACAGAGAGAACAGAAGATGTGGCAACTATGCGTCAAAAATTCGTATTGTACACAGAGTACCTGGAGATATGCACCTCTGTACAACTTCTCTTTATCGACCGCAGTAGTTTCATTAGGGCCCGTCTGTTTACAAGGGATGCTTCGATCGATTCGGACCATAACAAAAATGAGACGGCAGCCTTAAGTAAAATGACAAATGGGAAAAAAAAAAAATTATTCGCTTGATCATGTTGAGACACCGGAATTATGTCTAAGATAAGATAATAATGCCAAAATTGCTGCGAGGTTGTACCCTTTTCGCTAGCATTCCTGTATAGAGACATGGTCTCTCAGTGTGCCATGGGTAGAGGGGGTAAGGGAATTAGCTTCCATACGCGACCATTGTCTGTTGATATAACGAGTATTTAATTTCTTTTATCAAGATATCAAAAATAAAATTATGGAATTTTGATTAATCACAATACGCGCAATGATGAAAATGTAGGGAGAGGAAAAAAAATAAAAACCACCCCATTACAGGATTCGAATTCTAGTGTCTTGGCCCGTAATGCGGGATGCTTGTTTTTTTTTTAAAATGTTTATTAATGTACCGGAGAACAGATGTACTTAATAGATGAGCTTAACAACATATAAAAAAAATGCTCAAACACGTCATGAACACTGTAGGAACTGGTTACCCGATTGTACGAATGCCGATCGTAACTCTTGGGTAGACTTCTCTTGATATTAATACATATAACAATATATATATAAGCTATAAACTATATGTTAATAAAATATGAATAAATTATATACTAATTTGCACTATCTATGATTATGGAACGTACTGCTACATGGGGCAGACGGCTGCTACAAAAACGCCTGAATCGATATGAGTCGATACCTTAATACTAAAAACTTACAAACTAAGAACTTACGTACTAACTATGTACAGCGGGGTGGAGGCCGACTCTTAGGTCTAGGTAACACAGTCCAGCAAGAGGGACCACAAGGTAACCTCGCCAATCACAGCTCCGAGAAGGACTTAAGTACCATTTACTCTGCGTTGTAGCAGATCAGGAATATGTGCACAGGTGGGCGATAGCCTCCAATGTTTCTCAAAATTGAGTCTATGGAAGTCCCCGCGGTCTCGCTTAGGTAGAGGAATAGAGAACGTAAAATTACCATGGTTAGTATCATAAGCATCATGCTCCAGCGCGATTTTTTTGTTCGCCTTGTTGCGCCTCCAGTGATACAAAATCGGAATATTGTTTTCGTTCTGCAGCAGACCACACTGGTCGCAGTAAGTAAAGGCTTGCGGGGCGACATAGCCGATAGCAATCTGGCGTTTAGAGACTTCGTCCCGCTGCATGGAGGAGGACCTAATCACGGCGTTGTCAATGGCCGGGAGATCGCTAAAATAGTCACGGGTTAGCCGAAGGATGAACGAGTCAATCCTAGGGATCTCCGCTTTTTCATAGATAGTTTGGTTCCGTACACAATGCTGCTAGTTCGAATACTGGGAACGGTACTGTTGGGAGTTTGAATACTGGGAACGGTACTGTTGGGAGTTTGCCTCGGACGCGACGGCCTGGTGGACCGGTAAAATGACGACGCCACGCGCCACGTACACGATATTCCATATATTCTCTAATAAAGTAGTTAGTTATTGCGTAACCCAGTGTAGTGTCTTTTTCACAAATCACTTCCGCCATCCGATCCCAGCAGGTACAACCCGAGGCAGGCCCAGAGGCATCTGCGTTCGAGGCACCGGAGCTTCTCCATGACAGTGTGGTTGCAGTTCCACCAGATAGGGGCTGCATATGTTAGAATGGGACGGATTAACAGCATATATAGGTGACTTTGGCTCTGTTGTTAATGTTTTTGTTGTAAAAAAACTCGGCTGTGGCCATGAATGCCACACGCGCTTTATCTAACCTCTAAGGAGGTAGTGTAACTGTACTCCTAAGTATTTGACCGTCTTCTTATGCGAGATGTTAACACTACTCTTGGTACCAGGACTGAGTGTCGGAATTTGAAATTTATTGCTTCCAGCCCTTACTTTAGAGGAGAGAAATTCGAGAGGTTTTCTAAACAAGATAGTTTCCCATTTACCGGGATTGAGTCTAAGGTTCCATGTCACATAGTATCTGTTCAGTTTGTCTACTAGGGACTCAAGGTTGTCGCTTATCGTCGCCTCCCTGTTTCCGACAGTATAAATTATCACATCGTCAACGAACGCCAATGCCGAGAATATGCCTGTATTTAGACCAAATATTTGCATGAGGTCACTCGTGAAGATATTAAAAGGTATCGGTGAGATCTCCGTGCCCTGTTGCAACCCCTACGTGATCATGAACTCTACCGAAGAGATGTTAAGGCCGTCCCAGGTAACGAACGATTTATCCCTGATCATGTCCCAGATCGTAAGCACTAGCCACTTCGTGAAATTCTTCTTCAACAATTTGTATATTAGTCCATTGAGCCACAGGGAATCAAAGGCCTTTTCCAGGTCGAGCAATACCGCTCCGACGAGCTTGCTATTGCCCACCTGGGTGTTTAAATCAGCCAGCAGCTTATGCATCGCATGGACCGTCGAGTGTCGATTTTTAAAACCAAATTGATAATCAGGGATGACTTTGTTGTCTGAACAAAATGAAGCTATGCTGTCATTAGTGACCGATTCGCATACTTTGCTGAGGCTGGGGGTGAGACTAATTGGTCGGTAGCTAGATGGATCGCGAGGGTTTTTCCCTTGTTTCAGAATGGGGAGTACTTTAGCTTTCTTTCAGGCTATTGGAAAGTAATTGTGATTGATGTTGTTACGCCCCTACTTCCTATTTCGGGCACCATTTTATGGAAGTTATATTTCGTGTCTGCTTTTGAGCTTGTTCAGGGACTTTACGCTCTGGGATAGTTGGGAACTGTGTGGACGTATATTAATGCGATATATTAAACATGCTTACTTTTCATTAGTCGATGGGTATTTGTCGCCAAAACACAGGCTCCTTGAGCGCCGCGTCGATTTCTTCTATTTATCTGGTTTTCGGCAGGGCCCAATCGTCGGATGACACCATGAACCCTTGCTCGTTTGTATTGATGGGTTGAACCTTACGGACTCAGGGAGTACTGGTCACTCCCAACAGAATGGACCTTTCGGCCGCTTCAAGTCTATACTTTAATGCCAGTCGTCATAATTGATTCTTTCTTCCGGCGCGATGGCCTTTGGGCATTATCACCTTCTAGAAAGGGGTTGAATTGAGTGGGGGTTGTTTTATTTCCCGGAATCAGAGTTCGCATCGATTGCCCGGTGATACCGTGGGCGGCTGTCCTGCTTATACCTTTGACTGATGCAATACATGATCGCTTATAAACCATTTTCGATCGCCTTATAACCGGTTTGTAGGGGTTGATTGAACGCGCAAATCGCTTTGTGCAACACTGTTCGATGACACTGTGGGCGGTTGTCCTGCTTATAAGTGTCATCATTGATGGGTGCAAATCACGATCAGGTTGATCATCATTTATCGATTGTAAAAATCAATTGTAGAGAAATGCTAATGCCCAAAGTAGGAATACGGATTATTAAGGTAAAACTTCATTCAGTTTTAGAACTTTAACAAAACTTTTATTGTCACTTCGTGTCTGGTATTTTAACACTTCAACACTTTATATGTTCTTATGGTATACTAGAGTACGATAGATCGTACTTAACTCGTTGTAGATCTAAATAATTAATAGTTTAAAAACACGAATATTAATGAGCTCCGCGGGTGATCAGTCCTTTTTTATAGGGCTGTTGGTCACTCCTTCTTCAGGTTTATCACATGACAATTAGGATGGTGGGAGATAATATCTTCCAATCATGCCGTGGGATCCACTTGAAGAATTCGTTCCATCGGGATATCCGAGAGTTTTGTTTACTGCAGAATTTGAGCTATTGCGCACCTATTTTGGTGTCTTCTCCGTGACTTAAGACGTATTTCTGCCGGTATACGAAACCCTCAGCAAGTCTATTTGTTTGATAAGGCGGGTCCAACAATTTTCGATGGCCATTCTAAACTTCGACCTCTGCTCTTTGACGGTGTAGCTCAGTAACTCTTTAGCTTGTCGCGAATCCGGGAGTCTCAAAACTCGATTCATAATGTGGAGGTAATGCAACAGGCAGACCAGCTAACTTTTGCGTTTCTGCAGCTTCCTGATCTTGTGGTTTAGGTACCGCAAAGTATTGTTATTCGCCTTTATTTTCAGCACCACCATAGAAGCTGATTCAGAAATGAGTGTACAGATTTATTGTACGTACTCATCAATTTCTGGAATTGCAAGGTTGCGGTTCTCGGAGATTGTAATATCATCGAAGGCCGCAAACTTCTTAACAAATTTTTTCCATTTTTTATATCCTGACTAGATGCTATGCAAAATACTGGTTGACATGGACAATACTGGACGCACGTATCACTGGGTGAAAAGAGTTTATTCCGGGAGAGGTTACAACGACGTACCAAACGACGCGACCACGAAGCGATGACGACGAGAGACGACCCGACGCCACCTATAGGCACGCAGAGAAACTCGAAAGACAGTGTCGCCAATATAACGAGGATGTCATACACAACATTTCCTCTCCCGTTTAGGAATGGCTCGCATACAAAAATAGCTTAATATCTACAAGAATGGTAATAGTGAATTGATTATTTAATTACGTTCGCAAATCAGGGTTATATACCCCGTGCGAATCTCAAGATAGGGCGTCGGACACGCGTCGATCTCCGTGGAAGATGGGGAGTCGTCTGAATTTGACGCTCTGGTGGGCCACGGGCCGGATTCACCGGGGCAGCCGGCGTTGCTGAAGTCACAGGTTGCGCCCCCGGTGTCGCTGCCACGGCCAGTGACGGATCTGCAACCGGTCTCGCCGAGTCCCCATAGAAGCGTATTCTACGTGGCGACCCCACAACCGTGTCATCTCTGTCCTGCGCCTGGACGCCGGCAGTTGATTGGTTTGCTGCTTGGCCCGGCTGGTGTCTCCGGATTTGATCGACGTGCCTTTTAAAACGTTTGCCCAAGTAGTCGATCTCGTAATGAAGGTCTCCCAGGCGAGCGACAATAGTCCCCGGGATCCACCTGTCCATCCGCGAGTTACCTGAAAGACAATAGATTGACTGGCCAGGTTGGAATGTGCGGAACGTGGCATCGAACCCGGCACGCTGCCTCTCCGTGATTCTCGTGTACATGTCGTCCGGTCTCACTACATCAAGGCGAGAGCGTATATCCCGCCCCAGGAAGGATCGCGCAGGGGGCTGCCCGGTAGTCGAATGCGGGGCCTTGCGATATTGGCGCAGGAACTCGTTCAGGTTCCGCTGCAGCGAGCCCGGTGTGGTTGACATCGCCTGAAGAGCGTCCTTGACCGTCTGCACGTACCTCTCAGCCTGGCCATTCGTTGATGGGTGGTAGGGCGCCGTACGCTTATGATATTTGACCCCACTGGCTTGTAGGAAACTCTTAAATTCTTCGGAAGTAAATTGCGTCCCATTATCGGAGACGACGGTAACCGGAGCGCCGTAGGCTGCAAACAGCTCGTCCAGAATTGCAATTGTTGAGGCCGACGTTGTCGAGTTAGTCGTCTTGACTTCCAGCCATTTACTATACGCGTCGACAATTATCAACAGCATCGCGCCCGCGACAGGACCCGCGTAGTCGATGTGTATCCTTTCCCAAGGAGCCTTGGGGTACTCCCAGTGATGCTCTCGAAACTTCGGTGGAGCATGCGCGTGCCTTGCGCACTCAGTGCATGATTTGGCTACGCGCTCAATATCCGCGTCGATCCGTGGCCAAAAGACAAACGATCTGGCCAATCCCTTCATCTTCACCATTCCTAGGTGAGCCGCATGCAAGTCATCGAGGATTGGCCGCTGCAGAGACGGCGGCACGACAACTCGGTGCTCAAACAACAAGCAGCGGGCAGCCAGGGTATACTTGACCTCGGGTGCCCTATAACCGTGCCGCGCAATGTCCCGGCCGGCTTCCAACAGCTGGACTATCCTACCTAGATCCGGATCCCTTCTTGTTTCTCGAGCGATGTTGTCCGCGCTTATAGGAAGCTGCTTTACCTGACCCAGCACGAATTGGTCGAATTCGTCCAGCTCCATTATTTCTTCCTCCCTTCTCGAGGACAATTGATTTATGGTGCCTACTGTCGTAGGCAGCGGTGCACGAGAGCAGTAATCGGCGTTTGCGTTGGCTTTCGTAGGTTTGAATATTACCTCGTAGTCGAAATGTGATAAATAGTCGGCATAATTAGCCATACGATTAATGCACAGCACTGGCAGTGACTTCTCCGGGTGCAAGATTTGTGTCAGCGGCTTGTGGTCCGTAATTAGCGTGAAGTGGCGTGCATAGAGGTAGTGAAAAAATTTCTGGGCCGCCCAGACTATAGCCAGTGCCTCCTTATCTATCTGCGGATAACGCTGCTCGGTTGCACTCATTGTCCGACTTGCATAAGCGATTGGGCGCTCTCGTCCGTCGCTCAGTCGGTGGGACAAGACCGCACCCAAGCCCGTCTTGCTGGCATCCGTCGCCAACAACAGGGGAAGCGCAGGATCATACGGCATGAGGACCCCTGGGGAAGTTAAGGCCCTCTTGATGTTCTCGTACGCCTGCTCAGCAGCCGACGACCATGCGAACGGCTCTGCCAGAAGCATGTCTCGGAGCGGTCGATTCCTGGTGGACAGATCTGGAATGAAGGAGCTGTAGTATGTTGCCTTACCGAGGAACAACTGTAGGTCTTCAGGTGTGGCCGGTTTTGGTGCATTGCGCACAGCTTCCACGTGTTTGTCTGATTTATGGATACCCTCAGCATCTATTCTATGCCCCAGGAACTCCACGGATGGTATGGCAAACACGCATTTTGCTCGATTCAGCTTCACTCCCTGCGATTTAACCCTTTCCAGAGTAGCCCCAAGAGCCACGATCAAGCTATCGAAACTGTCGGCGAAGACAAGGATGTCGTCGAAGAAGTTTAGGACGTTGGGAAGATCCTGCAGGACCGTTTCCATTCTCCGTTGCCAAATAGCGGGGATATTCGCCGCCCCGTAAACCGCTCGGGTTGGGCGAATTAACCCGTGCGTTGGAGTATTGAGGGTCAAAGCCTGACCAAACTCTTCGTCGACCGGTAGGTGCGCGTATGCGGCGGTCACGTCCAAATGACAGAACAGCTTGGCCCCTTTCATTCGGTTGAACAGGTGCTCCGCCCTTGGGATCGGATGCTCATCGATCACGATGCGCGGGTTCAATGTGGGCTTGTAGTTGCCCGTGATACGCAACTTCCCATTTTTCTTGACCACGACATGTGTTGTTGAACCCCATTCCGAGTGCTCGACTCTTTTGTAGAAACCCGACGCGATTTTGGCATCGATTTCCCTTGCGTATGCTGTCCGTAATGCCAACGGTATCTCTCGTGCTCGGCAAAGAACCGGCGCTGCTCCCGGTTTCCAATGTACCCTCGCGGGGGGGGGGGGCCACCAGCTTCCCTGGCGTCTCACTGAAGACATCATCATAGTGGGTTAAGAGTTGCTTGAGTTGGTTCTCCTGCTCCGACGCCAAAGACGGCGCCACCGTCGCCATCCTGTGCACCCGCTCCGAGTCAGAGAACAAGTTGACGAAGTTTATCTCGCCCACGAATTGCGCGATCCACTCTCGGCCAAAAAGTGTTTCCAGATCCCCATCAACAACATAAAGGTTTAGTCTTCGAGTTGTAGTACCGACCGTTGCATTGACCGGGATGCGGCCAATGCAGCGGACGCGATGGCCCGTGTAGCTAGCAAACTGTCTATCGGTTGCCTGCAAAACAAAATTCCGTTTAATCGTTCTCAGAACCTTTTCGCTGATAATTCCGCAAGGAGCACCAGTATCGAGCTCCATCTGCAAGCCGCACCCGTCGATCTGAACGTTAATCATTCGCTTGGCCGTGGACGTCACGACGCGAATGTCATGCACCTCGTTCAGACGTTGTAGGACGTCAATCTGGTCCGCCGGTAACTCGGTCTCTGTAATCTCTACAGACTCTTGCGATGTGTCCTTGTTTCCCGCAGCTATTGCACTTCGCCTCACGAAACCTACAGTAGTCCCGTGAATGTGGACCTCCACATCTGTCACACGGCGGGTGCTCGTTCCCGACGCCCCGTTCGGTTTTCCGCGATGCACCGCGCCCGTTCTGTTGCGAATTCCGACCGCGCGACACCGATCTATTCCGCGGGGGCCCTTTCGCACCTCGCCTGGTTCGCGGTGGCGCGAATCCCAACCTGTTCGTCGCATCACGTGTCATTGGGGCCTTTGGCGTCCCCACCTCGCTGGTCGTGTTGCGCGTCGCCTCGAGCGTATGCGCGATTTCGTACGCCTCGGTAAAGGTTGCCGGCTTCTTCGCGATAATCTCATCGCACGTCTCACGAGATTCGAGGCCGTGCAGAAATTGTTCTATCAGCATTCGGTCTATGAACTCGCCGTACTCGCAATAGGCGGCGCCCTGTCTCAGTCGTAGGGCGAACTCGGCGACGGTTTCGCCTTTATGTTGCGCGATCTGTCGAAACTTGATACTCTCGGTGTATTTATTTTTTGCCCTATCGAAGTGACCAATGAGCGTACTACGCAGCTCAGCGTATGTAAGGTCCTCCGGCAAACGCGGACTCACCAAAAATTTGACTACCTTGTTCAGCTCCACACCCATGTAGACACGGGCATAGTTCGCATACTGGTCCTGCGGAACGCGACTCAGCTGGAGGGCCCAGTTGAAGCGCTTGAAGTAGTCCTCAACTGTCGTTCCGTCGGTCAAGCGGTACGCCGTCATGGAAAATGACGGTGGCTTCGGCGGCGCGCCGGCCGCCACGCCATTAGCTCCCTCGCCACCTCCCGCGGTGGCGGCACTCGTCGCAGACGCCTGCATCGCATTTGCGAGCAATCCCGCGAACGTCTGTAACAATTCTGGCGGCACTTCCATCTTTGCCACGGACTGGCCACGCGCGTGGTCAATGGCGATGTCGACACGACACTCGCTTTTCCTCTCCTTCACTCCGCGCAGATCGGCAGTATCCCATTTCTGACACCACTTTTATATCCTGACTAGATGCTATGCAAAATACTGGTTGACATGGACAATACTGGACGCACGTATCACTGGGTGAAAAGAGTTTATTCCGGGAGAGGTTACAACGACGTACCAAACGACGCGACCACGAAGCGACGACGACGAGAGACGACCCGACGCCACCTATAGGCACGCAGAGAAACTCGAAAGACAGTGTCGCCAATATAACGAGGATGTCATACACAACACCATTTGATGGCCTTATAGTTGAGCCGGTACCCTGCTTGTGAACTAAGATTGAAACTAAAGCTATCGTTACTGAGACCGAATCTGAGAGTAATTGCAGTGTGATCACTATCATACGGTAGAGTGCTAGCCCGGCCATTGACACCGTTCAGCAGACTCAGCCTCGCATTAGCGAGACATGTGTCCAAATAAGTCTGCGCCGGCTTGAATGTAGGTGTCGATGGCGCGATGACTCTGAGTTTGAATCTGTTTTCATGCATCGTCCCCCAGCGACCCATTAAAATCGCCCGCGATAATGTAAAAGTTATTAAGACAGTGTAACTTAAGACTACTAAATAAACTATTTAACTCTCTGATAAAGAAGTCGCGATTATTATTTTTTAAGTATACGCTTACTATGAAAACAGTGTTATTACCTCTCGTTGGGAATTTGACTATTGAATATTCCAGGATTGCATTCCTTGTAGATGAAGGGAAATTACAAACCGTATACGAAATATTTCGCTCGATCACGATTGCCGTATTTCCACCCTGTATTGCGTTCGGCCTGTCATTTCTTATAATATCATAACCCCGGGGGAGATTTTGTGGATAGCGTTGAGCTTAGTCTCTGATAGTAATAAAATATCATGGTTGTGCTCCGCAATAAATTGGTTAAGATCCAATCTGCGGTGGTGGGCTATAATAGAATTAACGTTAATAGCTGCTATCTTAATGTGACTAGTGAAGACGGAACCTTCCATTAAATCGATCTGTAAAAAGGGTATTACAAATATAGTTGATCCGCTCTGTGTTCGCCGCTATTTGCGCTGCCAGGGTATGGAATTGGATCGCAACATGTGCAGCGAACTCGTTTTTTAATTCTCCAATCCAGGCTGGAGGCTACGGGGGGGGGGCTGGGTACTGGGCAGTAGAGCTGTTGATTCCCGGGAGACGGGTACCCGGGGGGAGACAAATTTCCCGGGTAGAGAAGAATGTCCCGGGTAAGCGCTATCCGGGTAAACTACCCGAGATACTCGAGACATCCGAGATGTCAGAAAGTACCTTTCCATAGTTGATGCCTCACAGAGCGTCATGTCCTTCAGGTCGAAGGGTTCGACCCCTGGGGAGGCAGGAATACACATTAAGAAGTGAGAAATTTCCAGTTCCGCATTTCTCATCAGATATTTGCAAAACGACGCCAATCGATTCCTTATGTTTCTCCGATGAAACTAACACCAAGAACGACGTGATTCGAACCATAATGAAGGAAATTCCATGAAAATTTGATTTATATAATTTAAAGCTAGTGTTGTGAGGTTGCCGGGGCTGAGATTCTCCCTGAGAATCTCGTCGGTTGCCGTGGGCTGGTCTCTGAAGGGTCGTCCTCCGGGCTCCGATAGTACGGGTGTAGGTGCCGGGAACGGGGATTCGGTATGAACCGAAGGTAGTGGATCTTTAGCCGGTTTAAGAGTTGGAACTCACCGTAGAGTGAACAAAGATTTATTGAGCTTGAACTGACAATGGCGCGACGATCACGGTAGTGATCGCTAATCGATTCGCAAAAGTTGAGTGCCAGCCCCGTTTGGGCGGTGGTTATATATGGTCATTTTGGGTCACGGTGGGGCCTAATGGTCGCTGTCCGATGACCCGTGGCTGTGCAACGTTCGTTATCCGCGCACCGTTCGCGGATTCCTTAGCATTGGGACACGTCTTGCGGGCTCGATGCTAAACGGTGGTTGTTTCACAACATCCTCCCCCCCCCCCCTTGGAAGAAGGGTGGCTGTATCGGGATAAATTTGTCTTATTTCTATTGTTCAGAGTCAGTTCGTTACATAAGGTTTCCCGATTACAATGTTTTATACAATCGTTTCTTAGTTCAATTTCCTAGTTGTACATTGAGTTCTGATCGTGATATTTTTGGTGTTGGCACAGTGTATACGGCCTGTGCCTCGCGTTTCGTTGTTTTCTTACGATAACTTACTAAGTATTTTATAATTGCTAGTACTATTGCTATTACGGTTAGTATCGTTGTCGCACTTGGATACAATATGTGCCATATTGGTATGTTTTCATGTTTCGCTTCTGTTGGTAGTTCGTTTTTTACCTGATTTAGTTGTTTGTACAATTTAGAAAATTCCGAAGGGTCTTTTATGATCCTATGTATTTCTACATGTGTGAGGGGTTTTGTTCGTGTGGCGTTAACTAATCCTGCTATGTTCGGGTCTGCGGTTATGTTGTAAAGTGGTGCTGTTTTTATTTCAAAGTCTTGTTCGTATAGTGTTTTTGGTTACGCAATAGTACTTCTTTACTGCTTATTTTACAATTGTCTTTTAACGTGATAGTTCCCGAGTGCGTGAGTGTTGTTTTGAATGTTTTACTATTGGTACATTGGATTGTGATCGTTTCTGGTTCATGGGTCGCGTAGATCCATGTCGCCGGTTGTGCCGTGGCAATCCAGAGGCTATTGTTCGCTGTTAAATATTTTACTTCGCAGTTTTCGGGGAATTTATCCGTGGTTTGTAACCATAAGTTGACCTCGCACTCGCGTGTCTCCGTCAGCTTATGTACAACCATCGGTTGTTTACAATAGTATTGGGATACTATTTTTTTACATTTTTGTAGTTCTTGTTCGCTTGCAATTATGTATTGATCGTCATCCGTGTCGAGTATCATGATCGGTGAATGAGTGACTAACAACGTATATATATATATTATCGCGTACATGTATTGGGACCGGGGTTGCTTCTATTACACTGTAGGTCTGGGAGGTAATGAGTGGTATTTTTATAACGGTAACGAGTGTTTGTTTTTCATAGTATGCTACGATTGATGATAAACGCTCGATTAGGTGCGCGTTCTCTAACGTAGGTACTAGTGGGAATGTGAATCCGTCTGGTAAGCGCGATACCGCTGTCTGTAATAATCTTATTATTTCTGCGTTTGATAACACGCTTGGGTCTATGCTCCCACTTTTTAGCTGACTACAGTATTGTTTTACGTCCCTTACGTCATTCATTAGGTCGACTAGCAGTGAGTTCAATGTCGCGAAGTGGTCCACTAGGTCAGCACGTATTTTCTGCCGCGTAAGCTCCGTCTCGACTTGCACTCGCAGCTGTCTCGTCTGTGTTGTTAGTATTTTTTCGTTTTCTTGTATCGTCTGTTCAATGTCGTGTAGGTGGTGTAAGGGTATTGTTTGTTAGTTGTATTTGTCGTTTTATTGTTGTCTGTAGTGCGTCTTGTCTACTGTCTACTTCCGCGAAGTGAGCGTTTATTTCTTCCGCGTCGTTCGCGTCCATTGTTCCGAAAATTGTTTTTGCTATTGAGCCTATTCCGTTTATTAACCCTCTTCGTTTGTTTTGAGTATATGAAGGTATTTGATAAATGTGTTGAATTTGTCTGTTTAATCTTTCCGTTCGTCTCACCAAAACACCAAGGTAGTTTTGGCATGTTGATTTTAGCTCTCGTATGTAAGCCGGTAAGGTGCATAATGTTGTTACCTCTTTGATGTATGGTTTTAATTGTTCGTACCTCCGTATCAGTGGCTCTGTGTCTAATCGTGCCACTATCTTCCACTCATTTGTAGCTAGGTGTAAGTCGCCGATGTGGATAAAGTGGATTCCCGCGCTATGTTTCGTGGGTTCGATCATGTATGGTAATGTGTCGCTAGCGGCCGTTGCCTGTGGATTTAGATACTGCAGCCCGATGCACCTGTAAGACGTATTAACTCAAGTCCTAACATGGAAGTCTGAATCTATCCCTTCCTAATTTCTTTTCGCGCGTGCCTATATATAGCGTTGTTCCGCGATTTTTCTTTATTTTTAAAAAGATCCCAAATATATCTATTTCGTATGTTTCCCAATTTATTTTCCTTTATTCCCATTTCCTCTCTCCCGCCTGTAGTATTAGCGTTTTTATTCGACAAAGTGTTTTATTCTATTTACGTGGACGGTTAACGCTCTTCTTCCCTTTTTAATGGTGACGTTAACTTTGGATTTTTTATCTATTATTGCGTATGGTCCTTCCCATTTCGCGTCTAGTTTTTTTGATCTTCCTCGTCTCACTGTTTCATCGTATAATAATACTTTATCGCCTATTTTGAATTGAATTTCCTTACTTTGTTTTATCGTATGTAGTTTTTGAGCGTTGTTTCGCGTCTACTAACTTTGCTCGCGCTACTTCATTTGAGGTCCTTAGCCGTTCTCTGGCCTCTTGCGCGTAATCGTCGTAATTATAGGTAGGATTTGGCGTGATTTTTAGTGCGGTCGGTAGTTCCGCTTTCTGTCCGTAAACTAGTTCGTGGGGGGTGTAACCTGTCGCTGTATGCGGGGTTGTATTATAAGTGAACATTGCGTAGGGTAACCATTTGTCCCAATCGGAATGGTGTCGGTCTATATAATGTCTCAGGTATTCTACTAACGTCCTGTGGGACCTTTCCAGTGCTCCGTTCGATTCAGGGTGATACGCCGTTGTTTGAATTTTCGTGATCTTTAATAACTTACATGTGTCTTTGAACATTTCTCCTATGAAATTAGCTCCCTGATCTGTTAGGATTTTATCTGGTATTCCATGTTCACAAATTATCTTTGTTACAAATGCTTCTGCTATCGTTTTTGCTTCTTGGTCGGGGATGGGTATTGCTTTACTAAATTTCGTGAGGTGATCTTGGAATGTTAGGATGTATCTATTTCCTAGCGTAGTTACTGTGAGGGGTCCTACTATATCCAGTGCACCCTTTTCGAATGGTCGAGTAGGCGTGTCGGAAATCACCATTGGTGCTTTGGTCCTTCTACTTGCTTTATTCTTTTGGCACCAGGTGCATTTTTGGATGTACTCTTCTATGTCTTTATCCATTCCCGTCCATTTATACCTTTGTTTTATTCTTTGTGCTGTACGTTGGATTCCTTGATGTCCGCCTAATGGTGCTAAATGGTATTCGTACAGTATTTGTTGTCTGTCTTTTTCAGATTCTACCTCGACTATGCTTGTTTCTTGTTTTGTGTTTTCAACGCTTTCTTCTTGTTGGTGCCGTATTACATTCACGTTTCTACTCAGCGCGTCTGCGTTTGTGTTGGCTTTTCCAGCCTTATGTATTATCTCGTAGTCGTGTTCGGCTAATTGTATTCGCCAGCGAATCAGTCTCGATCCGGAGCCTTGTACCTTGAATAACCATACTAGTGCTTTGTGATCTGTTACCACCTTGAAGTGTGTTCCATACACATAGGGTCGAAATTGTTTTGTTGCCCAGACGATAGCGAGTAATTCCTTTTCAGTTGTGTTATAGTTTCTTTCTGCTTTATTCAAAACTCTGCTCGCGTATGCTATCGGTCGGTCTTCTCCTATTTCCCCTTGCGATAGTATTGCGCCTATCGCTATATCGGATGCATCGGTTGTGACTATGAATTCTTTTGAAAAATCTGGGTAGGCTAATACGGGCGCTGTAATTAAACAGTTTTTTAGCGTCTCGAACGCGTATTGCTGTTCGGCTGCCCAGACAAATTCCGTTTTGCCACTTGTTTGGTTTGATAAAGGTTTCGCTATTTTTGAATATTGTGGAATGAACCTTCGGTAATATCCTGCTAGTCCTAAGAAGGATTGTAATTCTTTTAATTTCGTAGGTACGGGGTACTGTTCCACCGCCCTCGTTTTCTCAGGATCCGGTTTTATGCCTTCTGGGGTTATTATGTGTCCCAGAAATCCTACTTCTTTACATAGGAACGAGCATTTTTCCGGCTGCAGTTTCAGGTTGTATTCTCGTAGTTTTCTCATCACCCTTCGCAATCGTGTATTATGCTCCTGCAGGGTAGCACCGTGTACTACTATGTCATCCAGATAGACGAAACAGTCTATCCCTTGTAGTCCCATGAGTACGGTGTTCATCATCCTTTGGAACATTGCCGGTGCGTTTCTTACTCCAAAGGGCATTCGGTTGAACTCGAAATGTCCCTGTGGCGTGGAGAACGCCGTCTTTGCCATGTCTCTATCGTCCATGGGTATCTGGTGGTACCCGGACGCGAGATCTAGCGTGGTGAAGTACTGAGCGTTCCCTAACTGGTCAAGTATATCTGTGATATTTGGCAGTGGGTACGAGTCTCCTATCGTGACTTCGTTTACTTTTCTGAAATCTACGGCTACGCGTTTTCTAACATTTCCTTCGGTATCCGGTTTCTTTGGTACTACCAGTAGCGGTGCGTTCCATGGGCTGTCGCTGTGTTGTACGATCCCGTCTTCTAGCATTTGGTGTACCTGTGTTTTTACCTCACGCTTGTGCGTTTCTGGTAACCTATATGGTTTTATATTGCAGGGGTTCGTTCCCTCCTATAATGATAGGCTTGTAAGAGAAATTGAATGTCGCGAAACATGCGAGAAGGCACTCCTCGCACCGGTCCGGCGTTCGAACCTGCCAGCGAGCGCTGGACAGCGGTGAGGCCCGAGCTTCGTGAATTTTAAGATGGTCGCTTTCAAATTAACGTCGCAAAGAGCTATTCGGAATTTCCCGGCTCAGGTAAGCGAGCCGGGCGCTCCGCGTTTATAGCCGGTTTACCACTCGCACTCCAGATTACTGTAACGAGGTATGAACACAATGTGTCGACTGGTCTCGTACCCGTCTCAATTTCAATGATTTTAGCTACGACAGGTTTGGTTTGATTTTTCGCCATCTGCGTATCAAAGCCACAATAGTGGCGTATCGTTTCAAAAGATGATATTAACGTAAGTTTCGTTAAAAGTAGTCCGATTTAAATTTTTTTTTGTCAATTTCATCGGAAGATTGCAAGGAATCCATTGCTGTCATTTTGATATTGATACGATAAAAAATAAAGAAATTCCGTTACGGCGCTTCATATAATAAATAACTCCGGGTTATTTATATTTGATTGGTTTCGAATAAAATTTCTGCCTATTATTGGGAGCCAATTTTATATTTAAAATAATTTTATGCCCATCTCTGGTTCCAACTACCACTACTGCAAGGTGGGGAACGTACCCTTCAATGCGGCCGCCCGGTCTAGTCAAATTGCGCAGGCTGGATGCGCGTAATCATTATGTGGTCCCCTCTTCGAAATGACAGAAAATGTAACCTATATGCTACATGGCAATGAATGTTTATTGGCTATTTCGTTCTTTTACGCTACATTTGTGAACTTTGTATGACTTAACATCCTTCCAAAATATTATTATTACGCCGCAACAGTATTTTTATGAAATCAGGTATAGCATATAGGTTATGTTTTCTGTCAGTTTCGAGGAGGGGACCACATAATAATCACGCGCATCCAGCCTGCGCATTTTCATGTAGCATTCCAAAAGATGACATAAACAGAAGTCACTACAGGTAAAATCGCAAAAAAGGAAACCAATTTGTGAAAGTAATGATACAGAGACAACTAGCCTATTGTTTATCGGCGCCATGAATTTTAAAAAGAGCATTATATAAAGTATTTAAATAAACAGTTTGCAAAGGCTTGTCGCAACAATTATGGTTAAATAATTGAAAAAAGAAAAATTAAGTAAACGTAAAATTTGGTAAAATTTCCATCATTAGAAGGGGATAATTTGTCCCCATTTTATGGCGCAAATTGCATTCCGTTATCTTTTGTAGTACAAAAGTTATGCGACAAATGCTCCAAATTCATCAACCCGGGCCACTAACGCGTCAGCGTGGTCTAATACCGCTGCTGGACCATTGAATACGTAGATAACGGGATCGGCGCGTTTGCACTCTTAAAATGGCTACCGTTTTCTTACCCGTCTGCTACGTCAAATTTAATATTTTCTGACGAAAGTCAAAAGCACCCTCTACTAGCACCTAAAAGACCCCGCACTTTCATGATTGGCTCATAGATGGCGGAAGTATCGGCGCATGGTTGTAGTGGAATGCGTCCGTAAGGCGGTGTTGCCATTTTACAAGTTCGCTCGGGCGCGGGTTGCAGCTTATAACATTGACCCTGTACATCTATTACGGTCGGTTTGTAAAATTCTGGATCGGCTAGATCTATATTGGCGGGTATTAGCACCCTTGTCCTATCTACCTGGCGGGAAGGTAAACGACCGGTAATTGCAGGAAGCACAAGAAGCGCAACCCTGTCCGAAAAATTCGAACATCTTGATTTTATTGTCGCTTGTGTATAATATTTGACACAATTACTATTTTCACCTAACCCCGTAACTGGCATATTGATTTTATGCAACTCCAGCTTGAGAAACTTCGCCAAGAATTCAGTAATGAAGTTAGATTACGAACCGGGATCGAGTAATACTCTACACTGGCGCTCCTTATTTTCTCTATCCAAGATTATAACCCGCGCGGTAGACAATAGGATCTCCGATTGATCACACGATACCAGCGTCGCCGCACATGTAGATGATTGTTCCTCTTTAGTTACACTCGGCAACGATGCTGACTTGGCATCTCCAAAATGCAACAATGTGTTGTGACGCTTATCGCATTGCCGACAACTACCCGCGCTACACTGAAACGCCAAGCGACCCGGTCGAAAACAATTGTGACAAAGTTTAGCCTTCTTAACCTGATGTAATCGCGCTACTGGCTCTAATTTTAAGAACTACTCGCAATTTTGTATGTAATGTTTATCTTCGCAAACTGGACAACGCATTGATTCCTTGGCCACTAGCGCCTGGCGTGGACGATCATTGCGATTATAATTTTGACTCTTGTCCACTTTACTAGTAGATGCCTTGGGGCTGACCAGACTCAAAGGCGTTACATCTCGAGCATATTTATCTAAAAATTCTAACAAATCTGTGACTGTAGGCATAGTGGCCTCTGTTACTGTTCGCTCCCATTCAATGCGGGTCTCTTTGTCGAGTTTCGCGGTTATAATATAAATTAACATTTCATGCCAATCCACGGGTTGTTTTAATGCTCGCAAGGCATCGACATGCATGTCGGTTTTGTCCGCCAAAGAACGTAACGCAGCTGCGTTACTTGAGCGAACCTCCGGGAGCTCGAAAAGTGCGCTTATATGCGCTTGTACGATTTTACGTGGCCTTTGGAATGTTCTTTGTAACAAATCCCAAGCAACTAAATAATTCTCCTCAGTGGCATTTACTGCATCACTGACGTTAGCTGCGTAGCCGCGCAGAAATGATTTGAGCTTAAGAAATTTATGCACCACCGGAAGAGAATCATTTTCATGTATCAGGCTACGAAATGTCTCATAGACGCTGTTCCATTCCGCAAAACTACCATCGAAGGGCTTTATCTGAATTTTCGGTAATATTGATGTTCCGTTAACAATTGCTGAAGATGCAGCGCGATTAACCGGCGTGAGATTTCTATCCGTACCTACTGACTCTAACCTACGTCTATGTTTTCTAATATCCTCGATGCATTGATAACACAGGACCACAAATTTTTTTTTTCTAATAGACACAAACGCGACCACCTGTCCTTTCCGTATTTTGGGTCGCTGAATCCGAATACGTAGCCTGTTTTGGACCATCACGTCTCTTTTTTTGGTAAATTGCAAAAAAACGTTGTAAACCCTAAAAATCTCATATAAACACAACATATCCTATTTCCACAATACTTATAACGTCAAACTCCCTAATCTACTAACCCCAAGACCACAAAACATCTAATCCTATATTTCGTTAAACCTCTAAACCCAAAAACCGAATTTACACATACCCCCACAAACCACTACGGAGCGTTTGTATGTCAAACGCAGAAATAAATATTTTCAAATTTGTTAAATTTTCAAACATGAACAAAGATGAAACAAAGACATTTCAAAGTTTGAACTTTCTACTTTTCAATGCTTTAATCGGTATCCAGGGGGTAAAATCCGCCCTTAAAGAGAAGTGTGCCAAACTGCAAAAATTTCGTCATGTGTGTCAAGTGCTACGGAGTGCAGACAATATTTTTTGCACTTTCTATGTATTCTGTCGGAAAGTCTGGTTCTTTGTCTTTAAAATAGGCCAAACCTCATCGAAAAAGGGTGGTTTTTAAGAAGGATACAGCCATTTAAAGAAAACCTGCTAAAATCATAGGACGTCTTTAGAGCGGATCATCCGGTCAACCAAACAGTTACAAGAAGTTATCTTCTTTTTCCTATGTAAAAATACTTCAATACCTTGATTTCTACTTGCAAAAAAGTTGTTTTCCCAAATAGAAGTTTGTTCGTTTTGTTCCTACAGGCCCCGCATGAATTTTTCGTTTCCAGAAGTGGACCTAAAATGGTCTATGTAAAAGCTAAGGCCTTATGCTTTAAAATGCGACTAGAAAGATCACGGAGAAATACTGACAACTCTTTCTAACCAAGAATCAAAATAAAACATGGCTATACTTCCGAAAACCGGTCAAACCCGATTGGGCTGAAATTTTGCAAATAGCTTCATTTTGCATAAAAATAACGTTTGCGAGAAGGATTTTTGGCGACTCGAAAATTTTTTTTTTACCATTTCAATGTCATTCTCTATCTTACCGACAGAGCGGAGAATCGGATTCAACAGTTATTCAGTGCATTCTCCTTATTAATCTCCTAAAATCTATAAAACAGAGATCAACTTAGAAAGAGATATCAGCTTGATACTGGGTATTAGTATTGGTTTTGGGCTAGTTTGGGGCGGGGGGCGCGCGCCCGCTCGCGGGCGCGTAAAGCATGGTAGCGAACCGATGTGAGTTTACACGGGGCCAAGCTTCAATGCATTCTCCTTATTAAATTTGACTCAAATTTTGCGTACAGGATTTTTTAAACACATGTACGAATCGAAGGTCCTGGTTCTCCGCTCTGTCGGTAAGATAGAGAATGACATTGAAATGGTAAAAAAAAAATTTTCGAGTCGCCAAAAATCCTTCTCGCAAACGTTATTTTTATGCAAAATGAAGCTATTTGCAAAATTTCAGCCCAATCGGGTTTGACCGGTTTTCGGAAGTTTCGCCTAAAACATTTTCGAAAAGCCATAAGTCCGAAATGGTTAACTGATTTCTTTAGCCCTTGTAAAGCGTAGTTCCCGCATTCTCCGCCAGGCGGCTAAGATCGAAGGTCGCAACTCGCTGACAGATTGGCAGCACCGAAGTAATATAAGGAATCGGCTTGCAAGCGTTCGCGAGTTTATGTCGATCTCCCACCACTCGTTTAGGCGAATAACCAGTGCATTTTTTATAAGATTTCAATAAGTCTAAGTTAATTGGATATATTGTTGTAGTCCTTTTGACAACTACTTTCCGAGCAGCAAAATTTATAGCAGGCGTTATTTAAATAATCCTTTTCACGACTAATACTGCTTGCAATTGATTGTTGAATTCGAGCATTCTCAAACAGTTGTTTTCACAACTACTTTTCGAGCCAGTCGTTTTACTTCTTAAATTAGTTATTATAATTACTTTTTTCTCAACTATCCATTGTTTCAGTAACAATGTCAGCCTGTAAAGGTAGGGATACTTTTTGTGTTGTTTGTGGGTATTATTCACTTCCAATAAGTAGAAGGAACTTTAATGATGATGTCAAACAAAATTATAAAAAATGTTTTAATATTACAACTAATCTAAATAACGCATGGACTCCAAGAGTTATATGTACTTCATGTCATTCGTGGATCTCTAGGTCAGTAAAAGGAATAGAAAGAATACAAAAGCTGTACAATATCCTAATGTTCAATCAGTAACTTTTCCTGTGCCAATTTATATGCAAAATCAACTTAATTTAATGAATTGTGAATCCGACAATTCTAATGGTCCTGACTCTGAGATTCAGTTATCCCATCACGATGAAGCACAAGAAGGTCCTTCTAATTCTCCAAAAATGGATGAAGTCCCAAACGAGCTACCTGATGAGGATGGAATCCAAAACGATACTTTTAATCAAAACGAATTAAGTGATTTAATCCGAGACTTGGGTCTCTCAGAAGAAAATGCGGAACTATTAGCATCAAGGTTGAAAGAGAAAAAATGTTTAACACCTAACACAAAAGTGACTTTCTATCGTAATAGAGATGTACCTTTTAGAAAATTTTTCTCTCGACAGAAAAATTTAGTATATTGCAACGATGTGAAAGGTTTAATTGGTGAATACAAAAGTATTGTGTACAATGCGAATGAATGGCGTCTTTTTATTGACTCGTGTACAAGTAGTTTGAAAGGTGTTCTATTACATAATGGCAATGTGTACGCTCCAATTCCTGTAGCTCATTCAATAGTATTGAAAGAAGAATATGAAAATATTCAATTTGTATTACTTAAGTTACAGTATGATGAGCACAAATGGCAATTATGTAGAGATCTAAAAATCATGACCATAATACTAGGACAACAAAGTGGTTTCACCAAATACAGTATTGTCTCGTTAGCGACTCGATTTTGTGTACACGATACGGACTCTTCGCTATCCCCACCACTTTTGTTTCACTCTTGCCCGGCGAAAGCTAGAGCGAGATGGAACGAGAGCGAGCGAGGACGGTACGAGACCGACGACGCGTTGATGTTTTGTCTCGCTCCGTCTTTCGGACGTCTGACACTCTGTCCTTTGCGTGCGCGATGGGCGTGCGCGATGGTCGCAAGCGTGTATCGTGGGCACGAAACCGCTTCGCAAAATCTTGACGCAGGCCCGGTTCAAGTCTTTTTTGCGCCCTAGGCGAACTTGGCAATTTGTAATATTTTATTTTAAAGTATATTTTAAACAACACCAGCAATGAAAATACCATTATGCATCTCTTGTCGACTTTCCGCCCTAGGCAGTGGCCTAATTTTGCTTACAGGGACAAGTCAAGCTTACAAGCAGAGATCAGTGTGTACACATATGTATATACTTTAAAATAAAATATTACAAATTGCACTGCAACTGTTTTAAACTACGAATAAAAATTCAGAGTAAGGTCATCAATAAACTCAAATAAATGTATTATAATAAAGGGCGCAATTTGACAAGTTTGCCTAGGGCGCAAAAAAGATTTGTGACGGGCCTGCGTCAAGATTTTGCGAAGCGGTTTTCGTGCCCACGGTAAGCGCTTGCGAACATCGCGCACGCTCGCCGCGCACGCAGTGTTCCATCTCGCTCCCCCCTCCGGCCAGAAAGAAGCGAGAAACGAACACTCGGAATTAGGGTTCTGTTCACGATACCGACTCAACGTCGGTCCCGACCAGCGAGTTGCTAACGAGACAATACTGTACCCGTGTTTTTTATGCGAGTGGGACAGCCGTGCGCGCGAGAAACACTACATAAAAAAAGACTGGCCTCCAAGAAGGAATTTAGGAGTAGGTTACAAAAATATTAAAAAAAAAAGTTTAATACCAGCGAATAAAGTATTACTTCCACCTCTTCATATAAAACTTGGATTAATTAAACAATTTGTAAAGGCTATGAAAGCAAAAGATAGTGCTGCCTTCAGGTATATTTTTGAAAAATTTCCCAACCTTTCTGAAGCAAAAATAAAAGAAGGAGTGCTTGATGGTCCACAAGTAAGAGCTCTATTGAACGATAAAGCATTTGAAGAAAAAATGTCTGTGGTAGAAAAAGCTGCATGGCAAAGTTTCAGAGATGTGACTCTAAAATTTCTAGTAAATATTAAGGATTTACAATACAAAACTATTGTTGGGAAAATGGTAACAAGTTTTCAAAATGTGGGATGCTTAATGAACTTGAAACTGCATTTTTTGGATTCACATCTTGAGTACTTTCCAGAAAACCTAGGTCACTTGAGCGAGGAACAAGGCGAGAGGTTCCACCAGGATCTGAAGAGCGTTGAGAAGAGATACCAAGGTGTTTGGGATGAGCACATGCTGGCGGACTACTGTTGGAGTTTAAAGAGAGATGCTGAAATTTCCCAAAGAGAAAGGCAATTCGTAGGTCTTTTGAATCAATGAAAACTCGTTATACAAACAAAAAACTATAACTTTCTTCCTGGCGTCGCACAGTGGGGCGTTTGTACCTCAAACGCGGAAGAAAATCATTTTGAAAAAGTATCGCCGAATCAAAAAATTTTAGGATCGATATGTATTTGAACATTTGGGCTATTAACCATTCATTAGAACATTTTGTTGTTTTACTATTCATTAATGTATAACGCGGCTAGACGCTTTCGAAACCGTCAACCTCAAAATCATCGAAAATTGAGAATATAATATCATTTGTGATTTCGTTGTTTTTTTTTATATTAAATGATATGTGATGGAATTAAGTGAACCAGATACGTATTTCAATTTTGCCAAATTACACTTTGATACTACTGACCATTTCGGACTTATGGCTTTTCGAAAATGTCTTATTTTGATTTCTTGTTAAAAAGAGTTGTCAGTATTTCTCCGTGATCTTTCTAGTCGCATTTTAAAGCATAAGGCTTTAGCTTTTACATAGACCATTTTAGGTCCACTTCTGGAAACGAAAAATTCATGCGGGGCCTGTAGGAACAAAACGAACAAACTTCTATTTGGGAAAACAACTTTTTTGCAAGTAGAACTCAAGGTATTGAAGTATTTTTACATAGGAAAAAGAAGATAACTTCTTGTAACTGTTTGGTTGACCGGATGATCCGCTCTAAAGACGTCCTATGATTTTAGCAGGTTTTCTTTAAATGGCTGTATCCTTCTTAAAAACCACCCTTTTTCGATGAGGTTTGGCCTATTTTAAAGACAAAGAACCAGACTTTCCGACAGAATACATAGAAACTGCAAAAAATATTGTCTGCACTCCGTAGCACTTGACACACATGACGAAATTTTTACAGTTTGGCACACTTCTCTTTAAGGGCGGATTTTACCCCCTGGATACCGATTAAAGCATTGAAAAGTAGAGAGTTCAAACTTTGAAATGTCTTTATTTCATCTTTGTTCATGTTTGAAAATTGAACAAATTTAAAAATATTTATTTCCGCGTTTGACATACAAACGCTCCGTAGTGGTTTGTGGGGGTATGTGTAAATTCGGTTTTTGGGTTTAGAGGTTTAACGAAATATAGGATTAGATGTTTTGTGGTCTTGGGGTTAGTAGATTAGGGAGTTTGACGTTATAAGTATTGTGGAAATAGTATATGTTGTGTTTATATGAGATTTTTAGGGTTTACAACGGTTTTTTGCAATTTACCAAAAAACTAGGACGTGATGGTCCAAAACAGGCAACGGATTCGGATTCAGCGACCCAAAATACGTAAAGGACAGGTGGTCGCGTTTGTGTCTATTAGAAAAAAAAATTTTGTGGTCCTGTGTAATACGTCGATTCAAACTTGTCGCGTTCAATTTCATTCTCCGGATTATCCTCTAACGACTCAATCTGTAATTGAAGTTATTGTAAACCTCTTCTAACTTTTGTTGACGTTGATCTAACGTTCCTATATCCTCGATTGTGTAGGAGTTTCAAATTATTTCCAAGAAAGTCGCAGAAAAGAGAGCGTGATTGTGGGAGCGTGGATGGCTAATCACTGGTAACACAATTCGCGTTCTTAATAACGGTTTCCTTTAATGATTGAATAAACACGTATTACACGTTCGACGGACGATAATTGAAGCGATCGGGATCGCGCTGTTCGTGTGGGCTCGCTCACCCGCTCGGACGCTATCGGGCGCTATCGGGCGCTCTCGGCGGATCGCTCGCTCAGGGACGTCGAAGACGCTTGCCTAAAAGGGCGAGGCCCTACAATTGTAACGGATGGCAGTGCCGTCTTTTGAATCCGCGTCAATTGAGCTTTGTAGGAACCGCGTTGTCTCACTAACCTTTTCATTTCCTCGGCCATACTGATTGTAAAGTCAAAACCGGGATGAAAGGGATTTGATAATGGAAGGAACAGTGAGTTGACCTCCTACCTGAGCGCGGCCGCGTTGCCCACGGCACGTGTCGCTGGTACTAAGCTGGACTCTCGGCTTCTTCGTCCCTGGTCCCACCGCTGTAGTCCTCCCTTGAAATGCCGATCCTTGATGGACGGACGGAAGATGATGAATGCTCAGGTAGCCTGTTCGCAACTCCAATCCTTGGTGGGCCGCAAAGATGGCGACACCCCACGAACTGCTTCCTGGTTGTTGGAAGACAACGAAGACTATCGGCTGTTCGTACCGGAACTCTTCTTGATAGTAGGCTGCACAGGCTCAATGTCCACGGTGCAGATCCGAGGAATGCCAATTGACTGGCTTGATACTTCGGAATACACACTTATTTCCAACTGTATTCGATAATCGCACTTGGCCTCTACATTGGACTACACATTACACGTGTAGATCCAATTTATTCACTCTTGATTGAAGATTGTACCACGCACTCCACGAGTGGATCCGGTTCGAAGGACCAATGTTTTGACCGTGAATTTACATTTCGCGTAATTCACGTACGTAGACGAAATTTCTTGTATCAATTCGCGATCTATGACTCCAACGGCAAATTAATGGCGGTGGAGAAGGTTGCGTTAAAAAATATAGAGGCACAAGTATGGAAAGAAAATTAACAGTGTATTAAATAATAATGGTAGAGATACACAGGTCTTTACGCTTGATGCGTCTAATACAACGGTCTCTACAAGAGTGCGATTGACTCGTCGGAAAATGTTAGCCACAAGCTCAAGCTAAAGCATCTCCTACAGCCTCTGTGCGGGTGGAGCCCTATTCCTCTTTCCCAATTATTAACTGCTTATTGGTGGTCGCCTAAGGTAGGCGTGACTTTTGCTCTGCAGTTCAGTCCCCAAGGAGAGGGTAAAAAATTTCCCAGAACGACCGTCTATACTTTCTGTCACCTCCGAACACTGTCCAGACGCCCGCGTTACAATGTTTGGGTCCTAGACCATCTGGCGCCTGCCAGAGTAAACCCTTGTGGTAATTTATGCGTCCCGTTCTCGGAGACGGAACATTAATAATATGAATAAATGATAATTACTATGAAATGAATAAATAAATAACTACTTACACAGGTGGTATTAACTGATGAAGATCCCTCACCTAACTCCTCCTCACCTTACTATTTCGATTGCGTTTTCTGATGTTGTTGGCTCCGCCTGAGGTATCAAAAATTGAAATTCGTCTTAATACCACAATGTAGGCTCTTATGGGTTTTTCGGTTTCCGCACCACTTTTTGCGCACTCATTTAAGCGCTTCAGCTCCATTCTAAATTTTGTCCGCAATGAATTTATTTTTTTTATAAGTTCTTGTTTATCCGCCGCCGGATATTTCTCCTTATATTTGCACAGCAGTTGTCTATAGTCTTCAGTTCTTTTACTTTTATTAGAATAGGCCTTGCTCTTAACATTCCACAACGAAGGTAGGGAACGGTACATCCCGACAACTTCTAACAGAAATTTCCTCTCCTCCTCCTTCGTTTTGGCAGACATTTGGAACCGGTGTTTCCATCACGGCCATGGCCGCTGGTACATTTCATTATTTTTGTATTTGTATTTTTGTTTTTCCTGTGTTTTTACACAGGATGACGTTTCAAGCATTTTTGCTTATATTGTCCAACGAACATTAGTCATTCATTTTTCTCTCCTCTCTCCTTCGGGTCCCAGCAGCGGCAGCGCACTGGTAGAAAGGTGGTCTCCCATCTTTCCCCAGTACACCGCCCCGTGATGCTTAACTTCGGTGATCTAACGAGAACCGGTGTTTTCCATCACGGCTACGGCCGCTGGTACATTTCATTATAAAAGAATGTCTTGAAAATAGCCTTTATTTTCGACCGTCACAGTGGCTTCCTCCCTTAAGTTTAATCTTCATCTTGCTCTCATGTTAAAAATATTTTTTTTTTCTTTTTAAATCGGTATGCTACAATTTAGATATTTTAAAAAGTATAGAAATGATTTTTAACCTCAAAGTATCGTAAGAAAAAAGTCGTCTAATTTGGTGCTGTTTTGGGCGTCTCACCCCGTTTTCACAACAATTACATTTTTTATTTCAAAACGACGAAACACATCATCTAAGTAGTAAACTAATCCTTCTAGATTCTCAAAAAATCTCTAGTCGTTTGCACTAATTTTAAAAAAGTTGTTCTTTTTTAAATGGTGTCCCAATACCTTTGTCCGATACTCTAGATACATAGAAATAGCATTAAAAAAAAACATTAATAACTTTCAATACTTACGATTGAAGTCGAACGGTAGTACTGGTAGCACGAAATATCCAATTTTTTCCCCACTTTTGGAGCCGAATAACTGTGCACACACCGAAGGTATTTACTTGATCGCTTGCTATGATTACTATGAACTGATCTTGCCGTGCAAGCTTTCTTCGCAAGTTGACATTAAAACGACGCTATTGGTTTGCATACGGAAAAGCGGGGGTGAAATGAGCTTTCTGTCTTCTGATTAGTAATTTCAGAAAATAGGGGATGATGAACTGTTGATCGTAGAAGGAAAGGGAAAAATTAGGGTTTTTCCCGGTCCGGGATTTCGGTTGATCAGAAAACTGCGTAGGGTACCGAACGGTAAAAATTTGCCCCAAACCTGGCACGCGCTCATCTGGTACACAGCTGACCCAGTGAGATTTATTGTACTATTGCCGGGCCTAAAACAATTTACAGAACTGCTTCTCCGTCTATAGTGATGAACACAAATAACCATAATACATAGATTTGAAGTAATTTGCGCCCTAACAGAAGGTACAAAACTGTTTCTGTACGGGCCATTCCATGTCACTCGATTCATTTTGCAACTCAAGGTCTGGGTCAATCTTTGGAACTTTTGTTTCAGATGACTACGAATTCGCAATTCGTGCGCCCGATGGAGCCGGTGTTTGATGACATGACCTGCGCTTCGGCGTGTAACTTGTACAAATTTCAATATAATGCATTCCAAAAATTTGTGTTGATAGTTCAAACACTATTAAATATGTATGCACAACCCCCGCCCTGTAGGTGCGATAGGTTTTCCAGGATTAATTTCCAAATATCATCTTCAAAAACGAGTGTCTAGACCTCTAGTAAAGGGCTACTCTAGCCCTTTAATTTAAAGAGAGGACGACGCAGGCGGAACCACGCGCAGTAAGCGGACTACCCCTTTTCTTCCTGTATCTCTCCACGATGCGTATTGATAGTGGGCTTGGTGGGTAATACTTCTTAATTGCTATATTAGCGGCATCTTTCTCACGTACATCGGGACAAAAGCGGGCACAGAACCAGGCGAAAATTCATTCGTTCTTTACGATCGATAATTTATTATTTTTCCAAGAACGTTTCGACAACATTTGTTTACCAAATTTATAAAGACCAATAAAAAGCGTGGTGATATTGTTCACTCTGAGCTAATCTGTATATTGTTCTGTCGGTGGGTAGTGCGTACGATGACTTCGGATGCCCAGGTACCGTCGTTAAGCGAGACGCTCCGGCCGAACAGCCTGGTTAGGTTTTGACAACCAGATGTGGCATTTTCCACCTCTACTGCATCAAGAGGGAGAGGGGTCCTTCTACGCCAACGAATTCACAGAGAGAAGGCCCCCCTCTTCGAGGAACGGTGTTTCCATTGTGTGTTTCATAATTATATTAAAACAATAATTACTTTCATATTATTTTCTCTTCTTCATACAATAAAGAGAAAAATATAAAATAGATCAAAGTGGAAACCTTGTACTGTCTGAACTCCTAGTATCGGTATACCTGGTATACCTGGTGTAAGGTTTCAATGGGTGAAAATGTGAAATATCTATTTCAGCTTATTAAAAAATTCTTCATTCTTTATCATATCAATATGAAAGTGGCACCAGTGTATTCCTGGCGTTCTCCCGATTAAAATCATACCAAATATCATGCAAATCGAACTACTTTTACACAAGCAATTTGTATTCCTTATGTACAAGTAGTCCGATTTATGTGAAATTTGGTATGATTTTCATCGGCGAAACATAAGAAATCAATTGGCGTCGTTTTCGCAAAGATCTGATGAGAAATGCGGAAGACGAAGATTCCTCACTCCTTAAGGCCTGCGCATACATATCCGTTCCGTGTCAGTTCCGTGGTCGTAAAAGATATCGGTTGCTTGTTTTGGAATGGTGCAGCGCCCACTTGTCAGTTCCGTGAAATTCGACGGTCTCTCCGTACCCGTCAGTTCCGGGCCGTGAGGATCAGTGTTAAAAAATACCGATTGCGTGCTTTACAATGGAGCAGCGCATACTTAACCGTGTCAGGGCTGTCAGCAGATGTCAGTGTAGAACCCCTATCCGTTCAGTGAAACTAAAATTTGATTGCCAACGATATTTGGGCATTTGGACTGACGGAATCCTGAAATCACGGAAAGGTGAAAGGGACGAGCTTTTTTTATGACCGTGAAAGGTTCTCGGGTCGAAGCTCTCGCACTACGCGTTTCGGGGGTCCTGGACCCTAGAGTCATAAAGACAAGGACAGCAATAGGCCACTCAGTAATGAAAATGGGAATTTCTATAATTAATATTAGATCTTCATACAAATACCACCAATGGATTGCTGGAGTTTTTGCAATGAAAATTATACCAAACATGATATAATTCTGATCGTTATTAATGATTGTAATGAAAAGAGTTTTGTATTTGAATTTTGCGCGGTAAGGTATAGGGTATGATCGGATGCATGAATGCTGGGTGATAGGGAAATGGAGCTGGATGTGCGTTTCAACAGGATGCGCAAACTTTAGAGCTTTTTCACACGGCGATACTTGTATCGCGATATGTGTATGATGCATACCGATTTTCCATTGATTAGCTTCCATAAGAACCGTTCACACGACGATTCTCCTATGGGGATACAGATTTTATCTACCCTGCAAACGTCGGCCGCACGATACTTTTTGTCTGAAGTCTACAGATGAAACGTGGAAACGAGCGGACTCTTTCGATACGAAACACGTATCGCGATAGGTGTCGATCATTTGTTCTTCAATAAAAAATATCTTCTCGTGCCCCACACAGTTTTGGGCAAAATATGTCTCTGAAAGAATGAATGAGTTTGAAGCGTTATCTATTTGAATTTTACACAAAAGATGTAGTAAAAAACGAGCGAAGAGGAAGCATTGGGTTCATCCCATAAACAGCATTAGACATGAAAAGGGACCTTTTCATGAATTAGGTATTTCATGAACTTCTAAAATCTAAATTACTCGCGATGAGCACCAATACACTTGCTGGAGGGACATAGGCACAAAAGAGGTAGTTCAAATTTTGGACGGATATATTATCGCTTAGAGTATATAAAAATATACGCGCTCCAGTATCAAAACAAAAGGATACGCGACGTATTGACTGCAAGAAATGTTGGGCCGAAGGCGGGAGATATTACTATGAAGAGGTGGAAACTTCGCGTCTGCAAGGAACACAGGTCCCATTGGTCCTAATATAATGACATCCCTATGGCCAACCTTTTCTTGCACCCAATCGTCGCGCGTCCTTCTGTTTTGATATTGGCGCGCGTGTATATACTCGAGCGATAAGGGATTTAAAGGGACCTCGCGCGCGCAAACTACTTGTTCCCGAGTCCCTACGCGAAGTGCGTTGGCCCTCGTCGCGAGTAATTGCGTGTAATTTTTTAATACAATAGCGTGTGGATGAATTTGTATAGATTAAAATGTACTTTTATATTAATAATTAGCAGTGAATTGGTGATGTCGAGGAAAGCACCCATTTACAGGAAACCAGATGTTTTACTATATACCAGCATTGGAGTAAAAGTTACTTAAATCTACCTGCTTAAGGGGACTCCCGTTTCCGGTCGTGGGCGTGTCAGAACTGTGTATTTGGTGGCGTGAGTTGGGTGAAGAAAGTGTGAGTGAAGGGAGATACGAGAGGATAGGGAGTGAGTGGAGAAAGTAGGGGAGAGGTGATGAAGATGGGAGAATAAAGGGAAAAGGGCAGGGATAGTGGGTGGCAAAGTGCGAAACAGGACAAGGGAGCGGTTTGGAGGTTAGGTAGGGGGATAGGATTTGTGTGGCGGGAAGAGGTAGGTAGAGGAGTAAGGAGAGGAATCTAGCCGGCATGTGAGGAAGTAGGGAGAGCGGGAAGGAGGAAATGGGAGGAGGAAAGGAGGGAGGAGAAGAGGAGGAGGGAAAAGATAGAAGAAAGGTTACAGAGGATGGTAGAGAGGGATGGGAGGGTGAAGGAAATGATAGGGAAGATAGAGAAATGGGAAAGGGAAAAGGAAGGAAGGGGTAGTATGGAGAGGGGGAGGGGGGAGAAGTGGAGGATTGTTTGTTAAGAGTGAGAAGGATGGAGTTAAATCAGGACAAGAAGGAGAGGGAGGAGAGAAGGAATAATGTGGTGGTAAGGGGCTGGGGGTAGAGGGAGTGGAGGAGGAGAAGGAGGTGAAGAAGTTGTGGGCAACGATGGGAATGGAGGACGGGGGGATAAGGGAGGTGAGAAGGGTAGGGAGAAAAGGAAAGGAAGGCAGCGGTTTGATTTTGGTAAAGCTGGCGGGGAGGGAGGAGAAAATAAAGGTGATGGAGGCGAGAAAAAAACTGAGGGGAAGGAAGGAGAGGATAGATGATGATTTCACGGAGCAGGAAAGAAAGGCGAGATAGAAGGTGGGAAGAGAGGCGGAGAAGGAGCGGGAGGGGGGAAAGAAGGTACAGGTGGGATACATGAATATGTGAGTGAACGGAAAGATGAGAAGATGGGATGAACTGAGAGAAAGATGGGTGGAGGAACAGGGAAACGAAAGATAGGGGGAAGGGGGAGGGAGAGGAGAGTAAGGGGAGGGTATGTACAAGATTGCATTCTGGATCGTGGCTGGGGTCGGGAACAAAGACGAGGATTTTTGGCTTGGAGGAGTGGGACGTGATAGTGATGAGTGAGACGTGGATGGAGGAGGGGGGGGGGTATATAGAAAGGAGGCTACCCAGGGGGTATGTCTGGATTAGACAGTCGGCACGGAGGGACAAGAAGAAGGGTAGAGCTATCGGAGGAATGTTAATGGAGGTGAGGAAGAAGGAATCCTGACGAAAAATGTGAGGATGGAGGGGGAGTGGTGGAGGATAGTGGGGGTGTATGTGAATGGAGACCTACAAAGGAAGTTAGAAAACATAGGGGAGTGGATGGAAGAGAGGGTGTGGGGAGTGAGGGGATTAATAGGGGGGAGAAGAGTAAGGTGAGGAAGGAGTTGAGAAAGTGGAGAAGGGAGAGAGGAAACGGGAAGGATTACAGAGAGAGGAAGAGGCTATATGGAAGGATGTATGAGGAAAAGAGGAAGAAGGAGATGGAGCGTTGGGAAAGGAAACTGGAGGGGGTGAGAAGGACAGGTGTGGAAGGTGGTGAACAGAGAGAGGGGAAGGAGAAGGAGGGTGAATGAAAGAATAAAAATGGAGGAATGGGACGAGTATTTCAGGGGACTGTTGGGAGGGGTGGAGTGTAGGGTGTTGAAAGGTGAAGGGAGGGTGAGGGAGAGGGATGGAGAGAGGGAGATAGGATGGGAGGAAATAAGAAGGGTGGTGAAGAGTCTAAAGAACGGGAAGGCGGGGGGAGGGGATGGGATACAGAATGAGATGTGGAAGTACGGGGGGGGGAGGTTGAAAAGTGGTTGTGGGTACTATGCAACAGGGTATGGAGGAGGGAAGGGTGGCCGGAGGGTTGGAAGGAGGGGGTGGTGGTACCGGTGATAAAGAAAGGGACCAGAGAAAGGGTAGAAGATTACAGGGGGATTACCTTAACGCAGACGGCGTATAAGATATACGCGTCGGTACTGGCACAGAGGCTAAGGGTCGAGGTAGAGGTAAAGAAGCTGCTGCCACCGAGTCAAACGGAGTTTAGGAGGGGGGTGGGCTGTATCGACAACATATATACACTAAGCTACGTGATAAACAGGCAAATATGGAGAAATGAGAGGAGGTTGGTGCTATTGTTTGTCGATATGAAGGCCGCATTTGCTCGGTGGACAGAGAGGTTTTAGCCAAGACTATGAGGGACAGGGGGTGAGGGAAGGGCTGGTGGTGAGGTGTGAGGAGGTATTGAGGGAAACGATAGGAAGGGGGGAGGGGGAGAGGTTTTGGAGGGCAAAAGGGGTAAGGCAGGGGTACTCGCTAAGCCCAATTCTGTCCACACTCCTGACCGCGGACATGGACGAAGAGCTGGAGAGGGGCGGTTGGGGGGGGGTGAAGCTGGGGGATAGAAAGATATATACTCTGGCTTACGCGGACAATGTGGCGGTACTGGCGGAAGATGTGGAAGGGATGAAGGGGATGATGGGGAAATTAGAGATGTACGTAGAGGGGAAGGGGTTACAGGTCAATGTGGAGAAAACGAAAGTGATGAGGTATAGAAGGGGGGGGGCAGGTGGAGCAAGGTGGTGTGGAGGTGGAAGGGTACACGCTGATAGGAAATGGAAGACAGGAGGAACACGTGAAGGACAGGGTAAGAAAGGGGGCTGCGGTGATGGGGCAGGTGTGGGGGATTGGGAAAAGGAAATTTGGGAAGGACTGAGGAAGATGGCTTTCGCTATTTGATAAGTTGGTGTGGGCGGTTGTTAGTTATGGGGTGGAGGTGTGGGGGTGGAAAGGTAGGGAAAAGGTGCACGGGCTGCAGGAGAGATATATGAAGTGGGTGTTGAGGGTGGACCGGAATACCCCAGGGTATATGGTAAGGGAAGAACTACTGAGGGGGATGATGAAGGGAGGGGCGGGGACTGAGGGCATGGGGATATGAGAGGAAGCTAGAGGAGGGGAAGGGGGGAGGATGTTGGCAAGGGAGTGCTGGGAGGAAATGAAGAGAGGGATGAGGAGGGGAAGGGTTCTGCAAGGGTGGGAGGAGGAAAGGGAACAGTATTATAAGGACAGAGGGTGAACGGTGAAGGAGGTGGGGAGGAGTTGGTGGAGAGGGAGAGAAGGTTGCAAGAAGAGGAGAGGTGGAGGAGGATAAGAGAGGCGAGATATAATAAATGGTACGGGAGGGTGAAAGGGATGGGGGTACCGGGGTATATAAAGAATGGGTGGAGGGAGGATAGGTGGAAGAGGGTAGTGAGATTTAGGTTAGGGAATGAGATGAAGGCGGGGAGATACTGGGAGGAGGAGGAGAATAGAAGGTATAGAATAGGTAGGCAGGGGAAGGAGTCGTGGGAACACGTGTGGGAGGTATGTACAGGCTGAGGGATAGAGAGGGGATTGCAAGAGGTGGCGATGGAGGTGTTAGGGGATGAGGGGGAGGGGGAGCAGTGAATGAGGAAATTGGAGGAAAGAAGTGCGGTGTGTGGGGGGGGGGGTCGGAGGTGTGAGTGGAGGAATGGGAGTGAGAGGGGAAGTGTGTGAAACCGGAGGTCCAGGAGACGGAGGAGGGTGTGCGTGCGGGCGAAGGTGGGGGTAGAGTGAGGAGGAGGGAGGACGAGCGAGCGAGCGGGATTAGAAATTAGTAATTAGGTTAAGTTAGATTAAGATAAGATAAGGTAGTGTTACGTATGTGGAATTTTCCCATACGCCGCTCTCAACCACTTTTCGAGCTCGCGTCTGCGAAGGGAAAACGCCCTAAAATCCTTTTGCTTATCACATACCACTAAGGAGGGTCATGATCTCGACCATCTGGATCACGACCATGGGAACGGGAGTGACACGATGAATTTCCCCAAAGAATTTCCTTATATGGAAATTTCTAACGCATCCCCACTCATTTTTGGGACTATATAAACCCTTTGGTTTCTACCCTCTGCAGTTAAAAGCAGTACAGTCACGCGTAGAATAACGTCGTGTCACGCTCGTACCGAGTCGGTTGAATTCAGTAAGATCGAGCTAAAGTCTCCGTCAGAATCATAGTTGACCTCATAGAATCCGCGAGTTCGGTTTATATTCTATTGGGCACTTTGAAATAGCCACTCGTACGCCCCGCATCGCCAGTGCGTCAACACCGAGCAAATTAGTGGTAATCTATACACATTTACTACACTATTTAATCGCGACACTTACATTTGTACTATAATTGATAACGGAATACACGAATGGTGTTCACGTCTAAATCGAGTAGATTCGTTAAAACCCATCTTTTACCCAGCGATCCTTATAATATTAGTAGCACTCACCCACTGATACAACTTTACCGCTCGAGTTGTATCAAACATAAATTAAGAGTTACGAGGCATTACTAACATTTCCCGCGACTCCCCGATTTCGCATCGGGTTCGTCCACGTTTAACCCTCCTACGGCTCCCTGATTTCGCATCAGGTTCGTCCGTGTCCTACAGCTCCCTGGTTTCGCACCAGGTTCGTCTGTGAGTCTACGAACTTCCGAACAGCTCCCTGGTTTCGCACCAGGTTCGTCTGTGAATAATCCAACCTCCTAACAGTTCCTCGACTTCGCGTCGAGTTCGTCTGTGAACATCATCCTAGTAACACCCCGATTTCGCATCGGGTTCGTTCACGACGTTTCACCCTCCAGCGGCTCCCTGATTTCGAATCAGGTTCGTCCGCGCTTGACTCCATTCCTAGAGGCTCCCTGATTTCGCATCAGGTTCGTCCTCGCCGTCAATAATCCAAGCGGCTCCCTGATTTTGCATCAGGTTCGTCCGCGCACCTAACTAACAAATTCATAAACCGTATTCCTTGGGAAATACCCTTCTCGCCGGCCTCTCGCGTTGCCGCAGCCCCGGCTCGTAACAGTAGTTTTAAGGGTAAAATGTAAAGGAGAAGGTTGTCTGGGAAATTGTAACCCCTAGGGGATCAATAAAAAGATTATATATATACCTACTTAAGGAATTTTTAAATTTTCATTACAGGCACAGAAAAAAAGTGGAAAAGCGACCTTCATTTCTTCGGTATTCTGACCAATTGCGAATTTTTTCAAAATGACGAAACATGCCACCTACTTAGGAAATTAATACTTCTAGCTTCTAACAAAAGAATCACGTCGTTTGGACCAATGTTAAAAATTTTATTCTGTTTTGAAGAGTGTACGAACAGTTTTGTCACGTACTGACTGAAAGAACTGTACAGCAGGCTTGTAGAAACGGCTGAGTTGAGGCTGACCGGGCCAGAGCAGGCCTCCTACACAGTTGTCAGTGAAATTAGGGACACCGCACGGACACGGAACGGATATGTGTGCACAGACCTTTAGTAGGCACTCCAACCCCTTCGAGGGTCGAAAGCCATAGAATTCGGTGAGGCGCTGCGGGAGGTTGTCCTAGGCACGGGGTACCAGGCGGCATCTCTTTAACAGGCGCACCGAAAGAATCACCCTGTACCAGTGATAATCAGTAAATTTGCAGAATCAGATGAAATAAGGTGTATACATTCGAGGTTATTGAATTTGTCTTGAAACGCACTATCAAGTGTTCTAAAAAAAAAAATAGTTTCATTTAAAAAACCGGACTTGAGCATCGTATTTCTTAAAATAATAATCGAAGAAAAAATTCGTCTGCGCTAATAAAGGGTATAGCCGGTTAAGATGGTCAAATGTGCCCTTGAACCGAATTCGACTCACGATGAATCATTCGAAAGCTTATTAAAAAAGAAACATTTGTGGCAATTTTCAACTTCGTATCTCCACCAGGAGGGTAGTAAAGGGCAAAAACAGGAAATCAGGTTCTTGCCGAATTTCTCCTATACTAGGGGATGAAAATTTTTGAAAAAAATCACAGGCATTTCTGTTGTCGGGGCACATATTAGACAATTGTTTCAGATTTTTAAATTGAAAAACCAAGCTGTGAAAAATAAAAAACGCCAAAAAATGCTGAAAAATGCCGATTGTGTATCGAAGCAGTCTTGGCACTATAATTATATTTTTACTGTAAGTACGTATCATTGTTACTATTGTCCTGAATTTTTTTCAGATTTTTCAATTTGGTGTGCCGCAGCTAAAAACATTAAAAACCGATGTTTGCGTCGTTTTTTCCGTGTCAGAGTAACTTATACGTCGAATTGCTTCATGAAATAAGTGATTTATGCGATCTTCAATGTTTATACGTACAGCAAAACATCATAGGAATTAAAGAAACTGAAGAAACCGAATCATTTGAAACTGTTATGCGCCTTACATTTTAAAGTATCTATCGCACTTTCCAACGGCGTCGGTGACGCAGCGGTAGAGTGTCGAGCAAAAGCTAGATGCCTGGAAAGAAAGTGCTTACGGGCTTGCTTGGGTCTATACATATCCCAATCCTCAGACTGGCAGCATTTCATTAGTAACAAAACATTATACGACAAGGCTGAGATTCCGCGTGTTGACTTGTTCGTCATAAGACTAACTAGAGACTACCTTAGTAAGCTCCCATTTATAAATAATAATCTAGTCAAAACAGTAATAGAGCTGAGTGATGACGCGGCCACCAGACAATTACTCCGCAGGCGTTCACCTTCTGCGATAAAATGGGACTCATTCAGGACGAAAATAATATACCCCTAATTTATCACTGGCGGTGTAATAAAGCCAACAAATGCATTGCATACAACCAGAACGCTAATATCCATGATAGCAACTTATTTAAGTATTCTACTAAGATATCTGAGCGAGATTTTTATGATTTCCACAGACTCAATTTTAATAAATACTGGTGGCTAAATGAAAATAGTGCACATATGGCTGAGCACCATAACAGACGGCGTGAACTTACTCAGACTTACTTATTTAACGCAACAGTCCGAAAACATAGTGCAATACTAATATAAAACCATTACAAATAGCATGTAGACATAAGATTTAGTTGTAAGGTTTAAACGCAAAATATCGTTTTAGGGTTTTTTTTCATCATTTGGACTTTTTCCCCCTCATATTAGCAAAACTAAAATGGCAGCGCACGATGGTCTACTACAGACCTTAACACCCAATACTACAAATAATATATAATTAAGCAAATTAAAGACTGAGTGTAAGATTCAGAAGCTCTGAACAAGCGGTAAAACTATAAAAAGTAATGGTAATTTTCTAATGTTTTTGGTGCCATAAGCATTTTATGTATCAATTGTTATGTAGTCCGACAATAAACATCAGTAAAAAAAAAATAAAAGTGTCGAGCTGTTATACCGCTGCGAACTTTTTAAACGTAGGTTCGAGCCTCAAACATCCAAGTCCCTTTTAGGATAAGTTTTTTTTTCGTTAATTACATACCCTGATAGCCATCTGCCTGCAGTCTGCCGGCAGATTGACAGCAGGGTCTGCCAGGAGAGCGCAGGATCTGCCGGCAGCTGCGATGCAGCCTACGTCCGCATTCAGCTACGGTTCTGCCGGCAGGAACTGCTTGTCAGGGTCTGCCGGCAGATCGACGGCAGGTCCTGCTGCTCGCCTGACACATCCAACAGCGCCATCTGAAGGCCACAATTGCCAAAGAATTTCCTACGCGTGAAGTCACATGGACCAACGTGCATCCCTACCCCACATGACCAACAAGCAGATTCTACAGTTTATTAAATAATTAATTCTACTTATTTCAAAAAGTATTTATTCTTTCTTTAATAATATACAGGATCAGTGATTACAATTGTTACAAAATAATATAAGCGCATATAAATCCAAAGAGGGACTTTCAACATTTACATTTACAAATCCACGTCCCCTAACCACTGGTACCTAGTAGGGGCGATATCAGGAAATTTCATTCAGTATTTTCGACTTCTTTTTTGTGTAGAATCATCATGTTCCGCGTTGTGTTAGCGCTGAAAACAAATACAATATTAGCATAAAATTAAACGTAACGTATGAATAAACAGAATACATGCGATACTTACTTCAGCTCCATCTCCACACAGTACACAGTCTAGGCGATCATACATGCTCCTGCGAACATTAAAATTTATAAGAAAATATGTCTTAAATTATTATCTACTAAACACGACGCTGAACATTCGCACTTCGCGCATAACCCTACTTTTCTGTCTTCTAGATAATGCGAATCTCGATGTCCGCGACGTAGATAATTAGAAATTATTCAATCCCATAATTACGTTTGCCTTCTGGATACGACGAGATGCTTTGTCTGGATGTTGATGGATGAAATTACTTGGAATATTCTTCGATTTTGCCGGCACTGACTGCCACCGTCAGTGACTGCCACCTCAGACCTCGAAAACTGGAAGTGGCACCCGTTGCCCGTTGTGCTTGAAGACGTACGCTCAAAGAATATTCTAAGTAATCCCATCCATCAATATTCAAACAAATCATCTCGGCGTATCCAGAAGGCAAACGTAATTATGGAATTGAATAATTTCTAATTATCTACGTCGCGGACATCGAGATTCGCATTATCTAGAAGACAGAAAAGTAGGGTTATGTGCGAAGTGCGAATGTTCAGCGTCTTGTTTAGTAGATAATAATTTAAGACATATTTTCTTATAAATTTTAATGTTCGCAGGAGCATGTATGATCGCCTAGACTGTGTACTGTGTGGAGATGGAGCTGAAGTAAGTATCGCATGTATTCTGTTTATTCATACGTTACGTTTAATTTTATGCTAATATTGTATTTGTTTTCAGCGCTAACACAACGCGGAACATGATGATTCTACACAAAAAAGAAGTCGAAAATACTGAATGAAATTTCCTGATATCGCCCCTACTAGGTACCAGTGGTTACGGGACGTGGATTTGTAAATGTAAATGTTGAAAGTCCCTCGTTGGATTTATATGCGCTTATATTATTTTGTAACAATTGTAATCACTGATCCTGTATATTATTAAAGAAAGAATAAATACTTTTTGAAATAAGTAGAATTAATTATTTAATAAACTGTAGAATCTGCTTGTTGGTCATGTGGGGTAGGGATGCACGTTGGTCCATGTGACTTCACGCGTAGGAAATTCTTTGGCAATTGTGGCCTTCAGATGGCGCTGTTGGATGTGTCAGGCGAGCAGCAGGACCTGCCGTCGATCTGCCGGCAGACCCTGACAAGCAGACCCTGCCGGCAGAACCGTAGCTGAATGCGGACGTAGGCTGCATCGCAGCTGCCGGCAGATTCTGCTGCCCAGATCTGGCTATCAGGGTATATTTCCTAACTTTACGACACAACGATCAATATTTATTTTCAAATGTTTTAAGAATATTTTAAAAACATATTAACCTGAAATATACGTAAATATGAGTTTGGAGTTACCGGAAATGACAGAGAAAGATCTCAAAATCTAGAGACGCGGTAGCGTCTCGACGCCAAGTACAGGAAAGACACCCTGTATATGTCGACTGACGCTACCGTGTACCTTCACTCGTCGCGGAGCCATTCCAACCTAACCTGAAACTTATTTCCTTAATATCTCATCACGCCTGCAATATTTTCTAAATGTAAAGGCATTTTTCTTAAGTAAACCGCATATAAGCTTTCGAATAAGGCCAATTTCAATAAAATCGGTCCGCGTATGACAGAGATATCGTAATATCGTCTCCTGGATCTGTCAGAAATATAACATTTTTAACATTTTCTTCTTCTTCTGATTCTCCAGTCAAATTTTTGTCGACATAATACGTATACGCGTTACACGCACACATTCAGCCAAAACGATACTAACACATGTTTCGTTCGTCGATTCGTCAACTCTCGGGACCATTCGGCAGGACACGGCACGGATCGTCGTCCGTCATTGTATATGTTATATGAAACTGAAAATTAACGACTGGTGTAAATTCTTTGAAATTTAATTTTCTATGTACGTGAGCATCTCCAGGAGGTGATTCGAAACGTGAATGTGCTGTGCAGTGGAATTCTGGATGAAAATAGAGGTTCAATGATGTCCAATTTGTTTGTCTAACCTCAATTTTCAGTTTCATATAATGACCAACGTAGATTCTTTGAAATTTAATATTCTGTGCACGTGGGAACATCCAGGAGATGATTCCAATCGTTAATGTGCTTTGCGGTTAAAATCTGACTTAAAGTGGAAGGTTCCTTGAAGTCAAATTTGCTTTGTGAACCTCAATTTTCAGTTTCATGTAACGACTATTGTAAATTCTTTGAAATTTAATTTTCTATGCACGTGGGCATCTCCAGGAGGTGATTCAAAACGTGACTGTGCTCTGTAGTGGATTTCTGGCTGAAAATAGAGGTTCAGTGATGTCAAATTTGATCGTCGAACCTCAATTTTCAGTTTCATATAACGACTGGTGTAAATTCTTTGATCCCCATAAAAAACTTCAAAAAAGTAAAAAAATTACGCCACGTACATGAATTATCTTTGTAAAAAGAAGTGAGATCCCCATAAAAAACTTAAAAAAAGTAAAGAAATTACGCCAAGTACACGAAATCAAATAAATCACAAAAAATAGAAGATAATAATAATTACAAAATAAAAAAAAGATGTGAAATCAAAATGGGCTGCAAGTACATAAAGGTGGTTTCCAACTGGGCTTAAGATGACACAACTACATATACACAGCTAAAATGCTGTGTTCATACATTGTGCTCATTTCATTACTCATATCGCGGACATTTTAATTAACCCATCAAAAAGAATCCCATTTAAAAACATTGTTGTAAATTAATAGCTTTAGAAAATTAATTAATGATATACAAAAATTGCGCCAATTATAATAATCGCTATTTATACAAAATAAAAATGTATTACATAATATTAAGCAGATATATTTTTATACAAATAAATATTTTATTCAAAATACTTGGCGCTGCGATACCGAAGAAATGCTACTTGTATTAGTATTAATAATTTACAATTACCCCCTTACAATCTAAAATACATAATATACATATACATATTAGAAACGCTGTCAGATTTATTCTACCTACATATATTTAATATTTAATTCTAATATCATACATAGCATATGCACACGCACACATACACACATTCACGAATGCACGCACAAGAAAGAGAGAAAAAGATTAATGCAATTTAAACATATTTATTCAGTTTAGCAACACCAATGTGGATCGCAGCGCCAAGTATTTTGAATAAAATATTTATTCGTATTAAAATATTTATTTGTATAAAAATATATCTGCTTAATATTATGTAATACATTTTTATTTTGTATAAATAGCCATTATTATAATTGGCGCAATTTTTGTATATCATTAATTAATTTTCTAAAGCTATTAATTTACAACAATGTTTTTAAATGGGATTCTTTTTGATGGGTTAATTAAAATGTCCGTGATATGAGTAATGGAATGAACACAATGTATGAACACAGCATTTTAGCTGTGTATATGTAGTTGTGTCATCTTAAGCACAGTTGGAAACCACCTTTATGTACTTGCAGCCCATTTTGATTTCACATCTTTTTTTTATTTTTTGTAATTATTATTATCTTCTATTTTTTGTGATTTATTTGATTTGGTGTACTTGGCGTAATTTCTTTACTTTTTTTAAGTTTTTTTATGGGGATCTCACTTCTTTTTATAAAGATAATTCATGTACTTGGCGTAATTTCTTTACTTTTTTGAAGTTTTTGTGGGGATAATTTATTACTTATCGCATGCTCGGTACCTTTCAAAAATTGTAAGACCTGCAGAAATTCTTAGTAAAATATTCACCAGTGAACAAGTGACACCAGTAATTAATGAAGACAGCGATGATGATTGAATACATCAGACACGATTTTTGTTGCCATCCATCGATAATTGTTACAGGTAAGAGATTTGAAAACCAATTTCACATATTAATATAATGTAGGAATTGTTAAACAATGTCGTAATTGACAGGATAAACGGCGGCATAACAAGCAGTCCAAACTCATATTTACGTATATTTCAGGTTAATCTAGAGACGCGGTAGCGTCTCGACGCCAAGTACAGGAAAGACACCCTGTATATGTCGACAGTCGCTACCGTGTACCTTTACTCGTCGCGGAGCCATTCCAACCTAACCTGAAACTTATTTCCTTAATATCTCATCACGCCTGCAATATTTTCTAAATTTAAAGGCATTTTTCTTATGTAAACCGCATATAAGCTTTCGAATAAGACCAATTTCAATAAAATCGGTCCGCGCATAACCGAGATATCGTAATATCGTCTCATGAATCTGTCAGATGCGATAAGGTTTTTCTTCTGATTCTCCAACCAAATTTAGTCGACATAATACGTATACGCGTTACACGCACACCTTCAGCCAAAACGGAACTAACACACGTTTCGTTCGTCAATCGCTATCTTCACTATGCAATCTACTCCAAATTTTGACAGCTTACCGTCAAGTTACAACCAAGTTATAAACGTGTTTTTACAAATATATACATAAATGAATTTCTTTTTAATTTAAATTATAAAAACCAATTTAAACCAATTCCACCAATCCAATTGTCTTGAAGTTTTGCAGGCGTGCGTAGTTTAGATGACAATACAATATATTTTTAAAAAAACCCGAGAGGATGAAAAAATTATCCAGTCATCAATTAATAATATAATAATAATTTATAATATTGAAAATTATCTGAAGTCATTCTCCATGTAAATTATCTTTGTAAAAAGTAGTGAGATCTCCATAAACGACTTCAGAAAAGTAAAAAAATTACGCCAAGTACATGTAATCAAATAAATCACAAAAAATAGAAGATAATAATAATTATAAAATAAAAAAAGATGTGTAATCAAAATGAGCTGCACGTGCATAAAGGTAATGATAAATACAAATAAATATTTTAATACGAATAAACATTTTATTCAAAATACTTGGCGCTGCGTCCCGAATTGGTGCCGCTAAACTGAATAAATATGTATAAATTGCATTAATCTTTTTCTTTCTTTCTTGTGTGTGCGTTCATGAATGTGTGCGTGCGCATATGCTACGTATGACATTAGAATTAAATATATGTAGAATAAATCTGACTGCGTTTCTAATATGTATATGTATATGTTTATGTATTTTAAATTGTAAGGGAGTTATTGTAAATTATTAATACGAGGACAATTAACATTTTTTCTGTTTCGCAGCGCCAAGTATTTTGAATAAAATGTTTATTCGTATTAAAATATTTATTTGTATTTGTCATTACCTTTATGTACGTGCAGCTCATTTTGATTTCACATCTTTTTTTATTTTATAATTATTATTATCTTCTATTTTTTGTGATTTATTTGATTTCATGTACTTGGCGTAATTTTTTTACTTTTCTGAAGTCGTTTATGGAGTATGTTTTACAAATATTCGTAAAACATTCGAAAATAAATATTGATCGTTGTGTCGTAAAGTTAGGAAATATATGTAATTAATGAAAAAAAAACTTAAACTAAGGGAACTTGGAAAGTTCGAGGCTCGAACCTACGTTTAAAGAGTTCGCAGCGATATAGCAGCTCGACACTCTACCGCTACGCCACCGACGCCGTTGGAAAATACGGTAGGTACTTTACAATGTAAGGCGCATAACATAGTTTTAAATGATTCGGATTTTCAGTTTCTTTAATTCCTATGATGTTTTGCTGTACGTATAAACATAGAAGATCGCATAAAACACTTATTTCATGAAGCAATTCGACGTATAAGTTACTCTGACACGGAAAAAACGACGAAAAAATCGGTTTTTAATGTTTTTAGCTGCGGCGCACCAAATTGAAAAATCTGAAAAAAATTCAGTACAATAGTAACAATGATACGTACTTACAGTAAAAATATAATTATAGTGCCAAGACTGCTTCGATACACAATCGGCATTTTTCAGCATTTTTTGGCGTTTTTTATTTTCACAGCTTGGTTTTTCAATTTAAAAATCTGAAACAATTCTCTAATATGTGCCCCGATAACAGAAATGCCTCTGATTTTTTTCAAAAATTTTCATCCCCTAGTATAGGAGAAATTCGGCAAAAACCTGATTTCCTATTTTTGCCGTTTACTATCCCCGGGTGGAGATACGAAGTTGAAAATTGACACAAATGTTTCTTGTTTAATAAGCTTTCGAATGATTCATCGTGAGTCGAATTCGGTTCAAGGGCACATTTGACCATCTTAACCGGCTATACTCTTTACCTTCTCGAACCATGCAATTGGATAGAAACAATTTCTTTATCTCCAATACGTTAGGAAATATCCAGCTGTTTACTGTGTTCCCGCGGACACCCTGTACAATGAAATAAAATATAAAATATATGTCGGAGAAGGAAGGTAACCACTTAATCAGCTACGCTACGATCTTAATTAATAGGTCTATCTATTTTTCCCCCCACGCGATTCACACAATATATTGTACAATCTTCCAGTATGATCCACAGACGGTCAATATTATTGTGCAATATGAATATTGCAATATATTATACAATATATTGAGCGTCTAGGGTCCGAATCTCTTCTTCATTCACGCAATATATTGTACAACCTGTCAATATTATTGTGCAACTTTTCAATTTTATTCTGCAACTTTTCAATATGATCCACACACGGTCAATAGTATTGTGAAATATTGAATAGTGCGCAATAATATTAAACGTCTATAAGTTGCTTTAGCCCCGTTACGCAGTTGCCACAAGTTGCCGGCGGCCAGGTCGCCGACGACCACAAGATACACGGGGATATACAGGGTGTCCCAAAAATGTCGGAGTTCCTTGAAAGGGGTGACTCAGGGGGTGATTTGAAACAACTTTTTCCTTAGCGAAAATATTGTCCGAAGCTTCGTTAACGAGATATTAACAAAAACCCCCGACCAATCAGAGCGCGCGCCTTCCGCCCGAGCTCCCGTTGTAGCGTTGGCTACGCGGCAGGCGGCTGCGCTTGTACTACGAAGGTATGAACAAGCAAGTCGGCATGCACCGAAGGAAATCGCGTTACACAGTTTTACTTTAAAGCGGAATCTTAAATAATAATTGTTTGAAGTGAGAGGATAAGAAATACGCAAATTTCGTTTTCAAATAAGGCATAAACGAAAAGGTAATGTAACAAAAAAGTGTGACAAGTGATCATAATTCGTTATTGAGGTAAAAATCCGTAGTTTAATCACGGCCAACATAACTAAATTTAAAAAATAATATTAGGTGTATGAATAAATTCTTTCAGACTGGATTTACATAATCGGTATAAAGCATCCGAATTTCTATCGCAGTGATATTCGTAAGCTATCAGAAATTTGGCAAAAGGTAATTAACAATAATGGAAATTATTTCGATGATTGAGTTGTTTTTATTTTATTTTTTTTAAATCAAACTGTTATTGAACCCTAAAATCGTACAGAATTTATTTCTACACCTAATAATCACTAATAAATTAAATAACACTCACCCCTATGGGCATTCCTTTCCTTCCTTTCCTTCCTTTACGGAAACCTGTGTCACTAAGTAGGTCACTGTGCCGATCCTGGTCATCGGTGGACGAAAAGATTTATGGTAGGGTTGCGCCCACTGCTCAGCTGATCGCAGGTATAACACCACCCGACGGTAAGGATCGCAACGTCAAGTGCATCCGGGTTAATGTACCGAATATTCACTTCACTGCACGGCCACTAACACTGATCACTTAATTTACTTTTCATGGAACGTGTTGTTCCTACGTTATAAAATTGGTGGCCCCGAAAGGGGCCGATTACTGTTATTTGAGCAGTTGCTCGATGTGACCACCCTCAGCGTCTATGCACGCCTCAGCGCGTACAATCACTTGCCTTTGGACGGCCAGCAATGTTTGCGGCGTAATATTTGCTACTGCAGCGTGAATTCGAACAACTATGTCTTCCAGTGTATCCACTGGCTGACGGTACACCTCATCCTGAAATGATTGTTGTACAACAGATACAAAACGTAAGTAAAAAAAGAATACTTATAAGAAAAAGTAACAGCAATAATGAAATTACCTTCAGGTAGCCCCAGAAGAAAAAATCCAGCGGGGTCATATCCGGTGACCGTGGGGACCACGCAACAGGACCGCCGCGGCCGATCCGATCCACCTGTCCTGGAAGGTTTGATTTAGGTAGTCGCGGGCAATTGTGGCGTAGTGAGGTCCAGCCCCGTCTTGCTGATAGAACATGTTCCGTCGGATCTCATTTGGAATATGGTTCATGAGATCCGGCAGAACATGCTCTAAAAACACTTTATACGCTGGGCCGTCCATCCTGTCTGGCAGCATGTACGGCCCAACGATGTACTCGCCACAAATGCCGGCCCATACATTAATCGACCAACGGACTTGTGCTGCGCGTGTCCGAAGCGCTAGTGGATTCTCGTCGCTCCACAAATGCCGATTGTGGGAATTGAAGCACCCTTCCCTATTGAAGAGTGCTTCGTCCGTCCACAATATGTATTTGCAGAACGACGGATTCCGCTGCACTTCTCCCAACAGCCACACTGAATACTCAACCCGCTGGTCGCCATCCCCGGGGTGCAAATGTTGCACCCGTACATAGCTGTACGGATGCAACATGTTTTCCCTCAGAGTTCGGTGTACCGTCATTCTGCTGGCACTAGAAGAAAATGCAGAAACATCCATTATTAGATAACATTTGTTTTCCTCAATTAATAATTGCTGCAGTTATCTTGTACTGTGACTTACTCTAGGCGGCGGCTCAAGTCGCGCACGCTGAGGGTTGGATCATCGTTTATGGCGTCCAACACGTTCTCTGCTACCGCAAGGTTCCGCGCGGCTCTGGGTCTACCCACGTTACTGCCTCGCGGCATCATCGACCCCGTCGAGTATAATCTTGACGCTAAACGTCGAATTGTACCCTCGCTGGGGGTTTGGATGTGCGGGTATTCCCGTGCAAATGCACGCACGGTAGCACTTGCGTCCCCGTTGTTCCGGGCGTACACCCAGAACATCGCGTAATATTCTTGAGCGGAGAACATTTCTGGGACGAGATTGCTAGCTGACTGATAGGATTTTTTCAAGCAACTTCCTCTACCCCCAAGTAGTTTCTCTCGTTCCATTATGAGTTAACTCCCACCAGGACAAGAGGCTTTAGGTAAAAAGAAGCCAGCACATTTTCGAAACACACGTGCTTTGCAGAAGTGCAACGAACGAACCATCCTACACTTTCACAAAAGCCCGTGCTCCGTCCTTTTACTGCCAATGTACCCGTTGCTTCGAGATAGACAGCAGACACCACGTGTTTCGGTTCGAAAGGGTCCGAAGAGAGGAGAAGCAGAAAGTCTTCGAGTGGCTATAAAGAAGAAAATGCATACCATTCCTGTTTCCGTTTTCCGATACCTCGAGTTCACGTCTGCTACGAGGCGTAACCAATTATGTCATAAATTGTCCAAAACTGTAGGAAACAGTTCTCTACCGCCGACTAGCGGGACAATACGGTCATAAACCGCGACCCTGGCGAAATGCTCTGGCCGATCAGCCTGATTAGTTTTAAATACGCCTCGCGGAGTGGCACAGGAAGAAAGGGGGTAACTCGCTGACTGCGCGTAGTCCCACCTGCTTCGTCCTTCCTTCCAATTAAAAGCAGGACCCTTATCTCTCGAGTATAAGCACGCGCTCGAATTTCTAAACAAAAGCACGCGTTGACGTATTCCGTGCGAGAAAAGGTGGGCATGAATTCCGATTGGTCGTAACCTAACCAATCTGCCCTGCATCCCTCTCAAACGACCACTGACTTGAAGAGGCCCTCTTCACAGCTATGTCTCCTCCCTGAGGCCCACCTTCTCTCGCACGGCATACGTCGATGCGTGCTTTTGTTTTGAAATTCGAGTGCGTGTTTATACTCGAGAGATAAGGGATTTATGCGAATTTTGAGGGAAGACCACGCGTCGATGGCGGGCTACCCCATTTCTTCCTGTGTCTCTCCACGAGGCGTATTGACGGTGGATTGTAGGAGCGTAGGTGTCTGGATGCCAGTTATTGAATTCAAAAGACGATAGAAACACTTTATTGCAAAACACACATGTACTATAATATTAAAATAAATCATATTCCTCTCGGGCAGGAGTACTGACAATGATCGAACTTACGCCCTACTTCGCGCAGACCGATTACACGGGGGGTAGTTGGGTCACATACCCGTCCACGCTTACACTCCGCGTTCACAATTGTGTTCTCGCTAACGCGTCACTCGTCCCATGATCGACAATCGACTCTCCCTAGCCCGCTCGGGCTCGATTATCGGGCGCTATCGGGCGGTACCGAGCGCTCTCGGTCGATCGCTCGCTGGGAACGTTGAAGACGCCTCTTGGTATCGCCTGCCTATTAGGCAAGGCCTTACAGGATAATATTTTTTAATTCCTATATTTGTGGCATCAAGAATAAAGAATTGTTTGACAGATCAGACGGCGCGTAGATCGACGATTCACGCGCAAAGTTCGTCGAGCGACGTCTGATTCCACCTAAGGTGATACGGCCTGGTACCCGGTGGCGAAGACAACCCCCCGCTGTGCCCCACAGAATTTCATGGCTTTCGACCCTGAAAGGAGTTGGAGTGCCTACTAAGAAATGAGAAATCTTCGACATCCGCATTTCTCATCAGATCTTTGCGAAAATGAGGCCAATTGATGATTCCTTATGTTTCGCCGATGAAACTGACACCAAGAACGACGTAATTCGGAAAATAATGAAGGAAATGAACAATTCATTTCCATAACCTCAAGCTAATTTCGTTAATAATTTATAGCTAGCGTCTCCAATTCAATGCTATGATAACGTGATTCGATTTCGGTAGTCCCTTCTGAAAAATAAAACAACGGGTACCAGGGGTACCAGGCCACATCACCTTAGGTGAAATCAGGCGGCGCCCGCCGAACTTTGCGGGTGAATCGCTGCTCCACGCGCCGTCTGATCGATCATGAAACCTGTCAAACAATTCTTTATTCTTGATGACACAAATATAGAAACTAAAAAGTATTATCTTGTAAGGCCTTGCCTAATAGGCAGGCGACACCAAGAGGCGTCTTCAACGTTCCCAGCGAGCGATCGACCGAGAGCGCTCGGTACCGCCCGACAGCGCCCGATAATGTAAGCGAGCCCGAGCGGGCTAGGGAGAATCGATTGTCGATCATGGGACGAGTGACGCGTTAACGAGAACGCAATTGTGAACGCGTAGTGTGAGCGTGGACGGGTATGTGACCCAACTACCCCCCGTGTAATCGGTCTGCGCGAAGTAGGGCGTAAGTTCGATCATTGTCAGTACTCCTGCCCGAGAGGAACACGATTTACTTTAATATTATAGTACACGTGTGTTTTGCAATAAAGTGTTTCTATCGTCTTTTGAATTCAATAACTGGCATCCAGACATCTACGCACCTACATTCCACCGTCTATACGCTTCCTGGAGAGACACAGGAAGAAATGGGGTAGCCCGCCATCGACGCGTGGTCTTCTCTCAAAATTCGCATAAATCCCTTATCTCTCGAGTATAAACACGAACTTCAATATCAAAACAAAAGCATGCGTTCACGTATTATTCCGTGCGAGAGAAGCTGGGCAGTGGGGAGGAGGTATTGCTGTGAAGAGGATCCCTTCAAGAGAGCAACCGTTTAGGAGGGATGCAAATCCGATTGGTCCTAATACAATCTGCTCCCTATAGTTTAGAAATTTGGTCTAGCAACTTTCACACCTCCTAACCTAACCAATCGAACTTGCATCCCTCCCAGAAGAACCGGCCATCCGAGCGTAGAAGCAAGTGCGAGATAAAAGACTATTGAAGTTGAAAATTGAGTCTGAATGAGGAAATTGAGTAAATGTTATGACGGTTTGAAACATTAACATTAGTAAGTAGCATTTCTGACGGAAAAGTATTGTCCAGCCTTTGGGCCTGCCATTCCTAACCCAGACCTTTGGCATGTAGGTATCTGTTCAACAGACAAGACCACCCGTGGCGCCAGCAAGACCGTCCCTGGTCTTTGCTATTTCAGCGGGTTTTCTTCCAGTGAAAGTCAGTAAATTTGCAAGCGCAATATCTCAAAATCAGTGGAAATCAAGTGTATACATTAATGCTTATTGAATTTGTCTTGGAACGCGCTATCAACTCACCTCTTCAAAAAAATAGTTCCATTTAAAAAATCGAACTTGACCATCGTATCTTTTAAAATAATAATCGAAAAAAAATCGTCTGCGCTCATAAATTGGCCCCCTCGAACCATGTAATGCCATATTTTTTTATCTTTTTATCTCTAATACATTGAGATATCCAGCTTGTTGTGGCCAAAATGTCGCCTTTATATTTGGAGGGTGTAAGTCTCCGACGACACAATGTGACACTCCGTGCTGTTTTTACGCCACACGAGTTCATTGGTTGATGATGATTGGAATGTGATAGGTTGAGTGAAATCAAACACAGACACTACAGCGCGTAACAATGAACAATAACATAACGATATATTTTAATCACTATTGATTGAAATAAGTAATAGACGAGGTTGTGTTACAATTGTAATCTCACGCGATTGTAATGTCTAGAAAGTATAAGCGGTTTGTCGATGCTGACGGTAAGAGAGTTTTGTCTGATATGATTTTTCAAAGTGGTCTGTCTGGCGCTGCGAAGATCACGAAACCCTTGTGGGGGTGTGTCTTAACTAGGAGGTGATCTAAATGATTGCTCATTGGTTGAATTGATTTGGCTGGAACGACGAAAAGTGACTGGAAAGGGGCACGTGTGATTTCGGAGAAACCGAACCGATCAGAGCGACGTCGTGCCGTCTGTTTATTATTGGCAACGTCTGGAAAAGCGTAATCTCGACTCGGTCTAAGAGCCCCTATTCCAACTACGCCGGTCGTAAATTCTTAGTCCCAAAGTGTTAGGCCCCAACTGACAGACCAAGTGTCTACCACGTGCGGACTGACAACGCGCAGAGCACAATACGATCCGCTTGGAGCTTTGAAAATTACATCGTATCGCTCAACATGCTGCCCCCTCTTGAACGATTACGTTCAATACAATCTAAAAACGTGCGTACGTAGCATAATCTCCATAAACCGATTAACGCTGTCGCGAGGTTGCACACATCACACTGGAATTAGCTTCAAGTCACATAATAAACCATTAAGAAAAAAGTACATATGTCGAACACACTATTATATATATATGACACATAAAATAAAACACACACCACACGAACCCGAATCGTGTCATACAAACATGCCGACGCACAGCACACGAAAGTGATAAAGAAAACCCGATTAATTTAGACCGACTACGGATAATCGCCTACAAACTAGGGTTATAAATTGATCTAATACTAATAAACAAGGTAATGTTTCAATTATCAGTTACAGGTAAAGAACTTAATCTCTTAATCCTACGCTTATATTCCCCGGTTAAAGTTTTCACAGTTGCCACTCTAACAATACCATCCTCACCAGGATAAGTAGCGACAATTCGTCCCATAGGCCAGCATAATGGAGGTGTGTTGTATTCCTTCAGATTAACTAGCATTCCTTCCGTAATTTGGGAGTGGTTTGTTCGTCATGCCATTTTCTCCTGACGGTCAGCTCATTCAGATACTCCCTATACCATCTTGACCAAAAATGCTGACGGAGTTGCTGGATATGTTGCCAAGATGAAAGTCGACCTGTTTTGACACTTGTAAAATCGCACTCAGGAGTGCTTGTTAACGAGTCACCTATTAGGAAATGACCAGGAGTTAATGGACTGAGGTCATTCGGGTCAGATGACAACGGAGTCAGTGGTCGAGAATTAAGGATTGCTTCTATTTCCGCGAGACATGTTGTGAACCCCTCGAACGTGAGTACAGTGTTTCCCACAATACGTATTAAATGATGTTTCATGGATTTGACAGCAGCTTCCCATAATCCACCGAAATGGGGAGCACGTGGAGGAATAAAGTGCCAACGAACATGGTGCTCCGATAAATATTTGTGAAATTGATCCTTAAGGTCATGTTTAAGAATTGCATCACGTATCTTTTGCAATTCACGACTTGCACCAACGAAATTAGTGCCATTGTCGCTATATAAATCGGTACACTTACCTCGCCTAGCAAAAAATCGTTTCAAAGCAGCAAGGAAGACGTCCGATGTCATATCACTGACGAGTTCTAAATGCACTGTCTTAGTGCTGAATCATACAAACACCGCCACATAAGTTTTGATTTTCTTGGTGTTCCGAAGCTTTTTCTCCTTAATGTGAAACGGCCCGCAGTAATCAACCCCCGTCACCAAAAACGGTCGGTTCAATACAACCCTGTCCCTCGGAAGTTGACCCATTGGATATTGAGGAACTATAACCGTGAGTTTATGACACGTAATACATTTCCGAAGAACAGACTTGACCGCCATCATACCGTTAATCGGCCAATACCTCTGACGCACCGCGTGCAACGTGCCTCGTGCTCCAATGTGACCGTGTTTTACATGAATTTTCCGAATTATTAGCTCCGTAAGAAAGTGGTTTTGAGGTAATAATAACGGATGCTTAACTGAGTAAGATAGTAATGAATGCGTTAATCTACCGCCTACCCTTAACAGTCCATCTTTATCCAAAAACGGACATAAGGCAGTGAATCGATTTCCGCATTTAGTGCTTTCGCCAGTGGAAAGATCGTGAATCTCCTTCGCAAATACCAATCCCTGCAGCAACCGTATTAATCGAAGATGTGCTTGGGTTAACTCGTCAGAAGTGAGAGGCCCTACACGCTTCGGCTTATGACAGGTATTATAATAAAATCTAAGACAATACGCCGTAACGCGTTGTAACAGCACAAATGAAGAGAATTTCTCCAACAATCGAAATTCCGCGTTGGTCATTGCGTGTAACACCACAACTTTGCGCTTCTCGGGAATGTCTATCGGCTGCATGTCATATTGCGGCCAAGTGTCTTCTGACTGAGATAGCCATTGGGGTCCGCTGAACCTGCTGGTTGCAGAAATAGAATTTTGGATGTTGGATCCCCGTGTAACGGTGTCGAGCGTGACGTAACGCTTCTTACAGGATTTCGGGATTGGTTCGAGTGGCGTGCGTTAAGAATTAAAATTCAAGAACAAGAATTTAACTTAATAGTGTTTATTCAGGAAAACACTTCTAAATCATACAAACAAACATAAATTAACACTTTATAATTTTAAAGGAATTATAATAATTAAATAGGTTGCGACTCTCGGTCGGTACAAAGAAATAAAGTTGATCGTCTTGGGTTGCGACTCTCGGTCGGTACAAAAGAACGCCCGTTTGATCGATCAATTTAATATATGTAACTTAAATGACTAATAATGACGTCTTAGTCGATAGAATGAATTAGATTATGGATAGTGACTCTCGGTCAATATAGAAGGATAATAGGTTTATGTAGTAGTTTAGGATTTAGGAATTGAATATGTTAAGTTGAGATACGTTTTAAATTGTTCTCCGTTTCATCAGGGGCAGGTTTGCCACCTGGAGTGATCTCAGTCCCACGTTGCTCAGGAGTAATGTACTAACCTGAGAATAAGAATTAATAACTTTGCTTCAACTAACTAAGGGGCCTACAAGGCAGCTTCCACGGCCTGAACGTCTCGTCAAACTTAGCGACTATGGCTTTGGTTGGGACGCTCGACAGAACCGAGGGGCCTACAAAGCGGCTTCCAAAGTTGGAGCATTAATTTATGTTGGGATCAGCTATAAGCTTTAAATGATCCTTTTACATTGAATAATTGAATGCTTGAAATAGAATTCTTGACTGGTATCGAATGAACCGAATAGAATGGAATGAATCTCTCTGGGCTATCGTGCCCGTATTTATACATGTTCTGGATTTTGGGAGCACACCAATAGGAATGGAGTTCGACTATAACGCGTCAATGATTCTCGACTCGCTCGATCTGTTCTCCAGCCGGTCTACAAATCGACTGGTTAGTGCGCAGGCGCGCGTGGAACGCTCGATTCTCCCACTCATTGCTATGCATATTTCTCTGTTCTCGATCCTTACTCTCGCCGATCCGCCGATTGACTGAGGATCGCGCATGCGTTCGATTCTCCCACTCTTCATCACTCGATTCTCTCTTTCATCGCACTCGCGTCTCGCGATACTCTGAGCTAATTTTAATATTAATACTAAACACACCTTATAAAAGTAGGATTAATAAGAATATAATAAAAATATAAGTATTTAAGTGCTTATTAATTGGTTTTATTAACGCGAAAAAGAAAGGCGCAGTTTTGGAGGTTTGTTACACCCGTGATAATAGATCAGCGGCGTTGTGTTCGGAAGGTACATATAACCATTGACTTGGAATACTGTGTTGCTGTATCTGGCTAACGCGATTTGCAACAAACGTTTTGAGTGTATGTGGTGCGGTACGTATCCATTGCAGCGTGATTGTCGAATCCGACCAAAACACTACTTTTTCAAATGAGATATTTATGGCCTTGGTAATAATTTGGTATAACTTGATTAGCAATACCACACCACACAGCTCCAACCGTGGAAGAGATTGAGTTTTCAAAGGTGCAACCTTTGATTTTGACGACACGAGTTGTGCGCTTAACTTTTGGCCATCGCATGTCGTACGAATGTATATGCACGCGCCGTACGCTTGTTCGCTAGCATCGCAGAACCCGTGTAACTGCAGATGGGTATGAACACCGGAAATAACACGTCTTGGGATTTGAATGCGTTGGATCAAGGGCAATTGCGACTGGAAATTAATCCACGCCCCATAAATGTCTGCTGGAACCGACTCATCCCAATCGAGTTTGCATTTCCAGAGGCTCTGCATCAGCATCTTAGCCTGTACAATAACAGGACCTAATAACCCTAAAGGGTCGAAGAGTTGGGCAATACGGGATAAAATATTGCGTTTGGTGACCTTCTGTAAAGGTTCTACCTGCTTAATGGTGTACCCTAGCACATCCTGTTCAGCCTTCCAGTATAACCCCAGCGTCTTTTTTTCATCAGACGCGTTCAACACCATATGATCATTGCTACTGACATCCTGAAATGACTCGAGCAAACGCGAGTCATTTGATACCCATTGTCGAAGTTGGAATCCTCCCTTCGCGGCCAAACGGATCAAATCATCCCTAAGAACCATAGCCTCGTCCAACGAATCCGCTTCTGTGAGCACATCATCGACATAAAAGTCTTTAAGAAACGCGTTTGCAGCTATTGGTGATTGGTAATCTCGTTATGTGCTAATTGGTGGAGAGTTCTAATTGCCAGAACAGGAGCTGATGCCGTCTCGTATGTAACTGTGTTTAACTCGTACGTTTTGAGCGGATGGTTAGAGTTCTCGCACCATAAGATACGTTGATATTTTCGATCTACCGCACGTACATTAATTTGCCGATACATTTTTGCTATATCGGCGGTTAGCACATATTTATGTAAACGAAATCGCGTGATTAAACTGACCAAATCGTCTTGGATCGTTGGTCCCACCATCAGCGTTTCATTCAACAATACACCGGATGATGAACGCGCTGATGCATCGAATACCACCCTGACCTTTGTAGTCAGGCTATTATCTTTGACCACGGGATGATGAGGCAGATAGATACCTGTGGTGCTTTCGTTTGTAACTTGTGTCATATGACCTAAGCATTCGTATTCTTTAAGAAATTCAACGTATTGACTCTTGATAACATGACTTCTGTTGAGAGACCGTTCTAAGGACAAAAATCGTTTCAATGCTATCTGATATGATTCACCAAGCTTCTTTCTCTGATCGTTAAATGGAAGACTAACTGTGTATCGACCGGTCACTGCATCGCGAGTCGTATGGGAAATGTAGTGATTTTCATACGCTTGTTCTTCGGGAGACAATAGTTTAACGGAGGGACACTCCTCAAGGTTCCAAAATTTATGCATGTCCGTTTGGAGATCGTCTAGCGTCAAATTGCAAGTAACTGATTGAACCGCTGGTTTATCCGGTACATGTCCAACCACTATCCAACCGAATTGAGTTTTTTTGCAGTCTAGTGCATTGATTCGCTAGAACTATTCGAACAATGCACATCAAGTCCCAGAAGAATTGACCACCAAGAATTCCGTCTATATTGCCGGGTATATGATACTCTGGATCTGCTAAATGTATCCCGGCACGAATATTCAATGCTTGCCTATCAATTAGGTCATGAGGTAATGGTTGTGAAACCTCCCGAACTATCAAGAATGTTACGTTCTTTGAATAACGAGAATTTCGCGATTTAATTTGTGCCCGAGTGAGTTTAGTACTAGCTGAATTCATAGCGTTTGTGCCACAAAGAGGTATATTCACAGTTTCCGTGGGTAAATTAAGTTGTCGGCACATTCTATCCGATAAAAAACGCGACTCGGCGCATGAATCTAGTAGCACCCTGCATTTATGAGGTTTTCCGAACCGATCAGCGATGTCGATGACCGCCGTACATAAAATTACCATCGGCCGAGCGCTTACTACCGAGCAGGTATTGCTTACCTGCACCGCTGCTGGTGTGGGGGTAGGGTCTACGTGCAATAAAGTGTGATGCCGTTTATGGCATCGTCGGCAAGTACTTGCCTGACAGTCCCTCACTGAATGGTTTGACCGTAGGCAATTAAAAAAAAGATGTTTTTCCTTCACTAATTTTGACCTTTCTGGTACGGAAAGGCTAAGGAGCTTGCTGCAATTTTGGGAAAAATGTGGCTCTCGACAAAAGCTGCATAATATCGCGTTCTGGGTGGAATGAATTTGAGTGTTCGATCGTAGTTCCCTTATTGCGGGTTTGTTACGATTTTGTATGTCTTGTCGATTTCTAACAGTTTTGTTAGCTGCGGCAGGAGCCACGGCAGGACTCGCAGCAGTGGGTTCTCCCCCGCCGACGGGTTCGATCATCTGATATCGATCATGCAAGAAGGAAAATAACTTCTCCAAACTCGGAAACGCTGTACCACGCGTGTGTTCCTTCCACTTGAGCGCGGATTCTTCATCCAGTTGAGATACAATCAAATGAATAAGCACGGTATCGGCACTAGGCTGCTGCAGAGATTGTAACGCGCGGTAATGAGCCTCCATGAGGTTCAGAAACGTTCTAAAATCGCGATGTGTTGGCTTTTGCAACAACGGTGCGTCAACGATTGCCCTCAAATGATTTGTAACGATGCTTGCGGGTTGATTATAGCGCTTCTCTAACAGGTTCCAAGCGACCATGTAATTGGCAGCGGAGTTTCCCACCGATTCTATAGCTTTCGCTGCTTCGTCCTTTAAACACGATCTGAGGTATAAGAGTTTCTTGCATTCCTTAATGCGTACGTTTTCGTGGATTGAAGACTGAAACTGGTCAGAAAACCCGGGCCAGTCCTCGTATGCTCCAGCAAAGGTTGGCAAATTGATTTTTGGCAAATACACATCTTTATCGACAGTCTCGATGGTTGATTGTGGCGACGCTCGTAAATTTAAGGATTCAACCCCTAATCCACCAACAGTTTGCGAATGAGGTTGGAGTTTATTCAAAATATCCATCGCGCGTGCTTTGCAAGTACTGAACGCGGATTTTAAAGCTATTCGTTCGCGCATTAACTCCCCGGTGGTATCTGCAGCGTCTAACTCCGCTTGCGTCTTACAAAACACTGTATACTCTTGCTCGAGTTCTTCAAAATGTACTTGGATTTGACTGCCCGAATCTCCCGATTCGGAACCATCTACTAATAGTTGAAACGTTTCAAGTTCCAATTTAAACGCTTCACGCTTCAACTTTAAGGTTCTCTGACGTTCTTCCGGAGTCGGTGCCATGGCGAGATTTTACCACGATAGAAACGCGAGACACGAGGTAGTAGGAGTTGATAATTCAATAGGTGACTCACAAGCAACAACTGAATGCAACTTACGTGGTCGATGTCTCTGGTTAGTCCTCTCGGCTTGTCAAAAGGTAGATGATGCGACTGATGCTGGTAGTAACGTCCTCGACGTTGACTCTGGACGAAGTCCGTGCCGTCGTCTCGGCACCGCTGCGAAGCTGGTTACGCCGATCCCTGGTGCTCAGCTACTGTTGCTGTCGCTGATGAGTTATGCGAGGTTACGACCTGGTGTTGTAGTCCCTCGGCTGCTGGGCCTTTTGACGATGAGGTGATCTGCCGAGTCCCGCTCTCTGGTTGCTACTCCTTGGCGATGAGGTGTTCTGTTCTTTCACAGCACTGGATATGTTGTCCAAGTAGGTGCGATTCAAGGCACTTCAGGCACTTGTAGATCCGGCTCGAAGGACCAAAATGTTGTGGCCAAAATGTCGCCTTTATATTTGGAGGGTGTAAGTCTCCGACGACACAATGTCACACTCCGTGCGGTTTTTACGCCACACGAGTTCACTGGTTGATGATGATTAGAATGTGATAGGTCGAGTGAAATGAAACACAGACACTACAGCGCGTAACAATGAACAATAACATAACGATATATTTTAATCACTATTGATTGAAATAAGTAATAGACGAGGTTGTGTTACAATTGTAATCTGACGCGATTGTAATGTCCAGAAAGTATAAGCGGTTTGTCGATGCTGACGGTAAGAGAGTTTTGTTTGATCTGATTTTTCAAAGTGGTCTCTCTGGCGCTGCGAAGATCACGAAACCCTTGTGGGGGTGTGTCTTAACTAGGACGTGATCTAAATGATTGCTCATTGGTTGAATTGATTTGGCTGGAACGACGAAAAGTGACTGGAAAGGGGCAAGTGTGATTTCGGAGAAACCGAACCGATCAGCGCGACGTCGTGCCGTCTGTTTATTATTGGCAACGTCTGGAAAAGCGTAATCTCGACCCGGTCTAAGAGCCCCTATTCCAACTACGCCGGTCGTAAATTCTTAGTCCCAAAGTGTTGGCCCGACTGACAGACCAAGTGTCTGCCACGTGCGGACTGACAACGCGCAGAGCACAATACGATCCGCTTGGAGCTTTGAAAATAACATCGTATCGCTCAACACAGCTGTTCAGTCTTCCCGCGGGCACCCTGTATATATTAGAGCTGATCAAGTAGCCGGAAAAAGCAAGCCGAGCCTGGCTCGGCTTGAAAAACCGAGCCGAGCCGGGTACCCGAAAGAACCGAGCGGCTTGGATAGAACCAAGTACTTGAATTTTTTTCAAGCGGCCCGAAAGAAACCGGACGGATTGGATGTAACCGAGCGGATTGAATTTTTCCAAGCGGCCCGAAAGAAACCGGGCGAATTGGATGGAACCGAGCGGATTGAATTTTTCCAAGCAGCCCGAAAGAAACCAGGCAGCTTGGAAAGTAAGCGGGCGGGCCCTAAGAAACCGGGTGGCTTGGAAAGAAACGAACGGTCCGAATGAAGGTCGAGCGGACCGCTCGTTTCTTTCCAAGCCACCCGGTTTCTTTCGGGCCGCTTGGAAAAATTCAATCCTCTTCGTTCTATCCAATCCGCCCGGTTTCTTACGGGCCGCTTGGAAAACATCAAGGACTTGGTTCTATCCGAGCGGCTCGGTTTCATCCAATCCGCCCGGTTCTTTCGGACCGCTTGAAAAACATTCAAGTACTTGGTTCTATCCGAGTCGCTCGGTTCTTTCGGGTACCTGGCTCGGCTTGGAAACCGAGTCCCGGATTGGTTCGGATTTCAAACTACCCGAATATTCAAGTACTCGTACAGCTCTAGTATATATGTGGTACGTTTTTACTTACTGTTAGTTAAACTAAATGTTTTTTACGGCTGCTGGTGTTTTGAATTATAGGTAATTATGATTACATAGTTACAATTTATAAGTATGTATTTGTAACAGTCTTGAAAAATTACAGTCGTAAGTAATTGTAACAGTCTTGAAAAGTTACAATCGTAAGTAATTGTAATTATCTTTCAATATTACAATTGTAATTGTCCTGCAATTACATGTAGCAATTACGATTGTAACTGAGGTGAGTAATAAGTAACGATTCGCGAAAGTAATTCATATTTGCCCTAAGAATTACATTACAATCGTAATTAATATGTAATTATTAATTGGATTAAATTTTGCCCAACTCTGTTGCACCGTTACACCCAGGACGAAACTCACGGTCTAAAAAGATAGTCCCCATTGTGATATTCAACTGCTCCATCTACCAATATTTTGTATCACACGAGGGTATTGTCCGAGGATGTCCGAATGTTTACATTAAAAACAAACCATGCTCGGAGTTCACGTTTTACGCTTTATACAAATGTTTTCCGGCAAAAGTGATCACTCAGGAAGCGTGACCAACTTGAAGCGGTATATTTCAAAACCCTGCGCCACTCAAAGCGTTAAATAACCGTTTACACTTTAACGACTCCAATACATCGTGCTGGCCTCGTTATTAATTATCTTGTTACTTTGCCTAGGCCGAGGCATTCTGTTCGACATACAATCCAGATGTGTACGTGGTCGTCTATTCCGTGGTAGACAGGCCAAGCCTGAAGGTGGCTGAGGATACTCTGCTGTACCTGTGGAAAAACGATTATATGGTGAACCAAGGCGTGATCCTCGTTGGAAACAAGGTCGACCTCGAGAGGAAACGCGAGGTCCCATCTGTTGGTGAGTTACTGTAATCTATATCTCCACAAAATTACCTTTTTTTAAAAATGGTACAAAAAAGTGCGTCAAGTAAACGCACGCGCGCAGACGAACGAAAAAAAAACTGTCGTAAATTTATTAATGTGTTATACTTAGCTCTACAAAACTAATGATATACAAAAATTGCGCCAATTATAACAATGACTATTTAAACAAATAAAAAATGTATTAAATAATATTAAGCAGATATATTTTTATTTTATACAAATAAATATTTCAATACCAATAAATATTTTATTCAAAATACTTGGCGCTGCGAAACCGAAAAAATCTTAATTGTCTTAGTATTAATAATTTACAATAACTCCGTTATAATATAAAATACGCAAACATATACATATACATATTAGAAACGCAATTTATACATATTTATTAGACTTCCGTTTCCGGTGCAAATGAGAGAGGAGTGTAAAAGAGTGCAGTGCTGGAAGTGGATGTGAGTGGAGCGTGGAAGTGGAGTGTAGAGGTGAAGGAGTTCCGCACCGCGCTCAAGAATTTTTCGAGCTCGCGTCTGCGAAAAGAAAACGCCCTAAAATCCTTTCGCTTATCACAAACCACTAAGGGGAGTCATGATCTCGACCATCTGGATCACGACCATGGGAACGGGTGTGACGCGACGACGACCCCAAAGGATTTCCTTATAGGGTCATTCTGGGAGAGACACACCACTTTTTTTCGATTCCTTATAAATTTTTAAATAAATATAACTGAAAATTTTGGTAAATATAATTTCATTGTTCATTTCAATCTCTGTCACAAAACAATACATTAAATATATAAAAACTTTATTATAACATTAAAATATGCTTTCTAAAAAGCTTCGAAAAAGTGCATCTAACCCCAGACCTGAGGGAGAGATGCACTTCAGATTCGGGAGAGATGCACCTACTTATTTGTATCCCCTTCTCCCTACTTCCATTATTTTTTTTTCTCTTCCACACATGTTACAGAGAGAAGGATACATGGTACATGTTTCGTGGAGCCATTTTGTACATTCCGGGCAACGAATCCAATCCACTCTAGAAGTGGTTGATTTATAATCCTCCAAACATTCATAGCAATTGTTATCCGAGTCTTCATCAATCTTGATCGACTTGTTCTTTGTTATATTTTTTTATTTTTCTTTATTACCCTTTTTTGAAATTGTCTTGAACGATCTAGACTGTCTCTTTATGTTTCTCTCAAGTGCATTTTCTATTTTTTCTTGTTTAATTGCCTTTAATAATTGTCTTTTCTTTATATTTTCTACACTAGTCAATACCTTAGCAACATTTCTCTTAGCACCTTTAGGTGTTGAAACAACAGGAATGGGCATAATTTCTTGTAATGATTTTGACGGTGATGGAAAAATAAATGAATTCTGTATGCCTGATGTAGATGCTATTGGACTCGCTGGTGTTGTTGAATTTTCTGATATTGAACTATCAGATGTTGTAGTACTTTCAAGTGTTGTTTGTGTAATTTCAGTCAACCTTTGTTGTGCTGTGGAATCAGACACACTGAAAAAGTGGTCTGGAATCGCACCTGTGTCGAAGGGATAAATGCCACAGGCTCTAAAGCCAGAAGTAGCATTATGCACCGTAGCTGACTTTTGCCATGCCTTAGACACCAGCTTTCCAACTTCATTCCTTGAAATGTTCCTTTCCTTATTAGAAAGCATCCAATCTTTAGTTGCTTGATTATAATAGCTTTTAAAAGAATGGAAAAATGATTTATCCAAAGGTTGGAGAGCATTGGTTGTGTGCCCTGGAAGACATACAATGATAATGTCATTTGCATCGGCAAACTCCAACATATCTGGGTCATTGCAATGTGAAGCATGCCCATCTAGGAGTAGAATACACTTGCCAGGAGATTTCCTTGGCACAAAATGTTCCTTCAACCACAACATAAATATCTCACTATTCATATATGAAGACTTTTGATTCATATAAACTTTAGAACCTGCAGGCAAATCGTTTCCAACCGCTGTCTTTTTATTTTTCCCCTTTATGATGAGTACGGGGGGCAAAAAGTGACCCTCCGCATTGTTGCATGCTACAACAGTCACTGATTCACCCTTCTCTTTTGACGTTACCACATGAACATCCTTACTGCCTTTCCCTGAGATAACACTGCCTGGTTTATTTATTAATTGTATCCCACTCTCATCCATGTTATAAATGCTTTGTGGCATTTTTTCAAGGTTATGTTTTATAAGTTCATTGCGAAGAACCTCATAAAATACAGCCACACTCTGTCTATTGAGCCCCTGCCCTTTTGCTACAGACAACCCTTCACCTTTACGAATGCTGAGATCTGGATTTCTTTGTAGAAATGATTTCAGCCAATCGTATCCTGCCATCTTTTTCTCTTGAGAAAATATATGTTTGATATTTAATTTTTCAGCAAACTAAAACGCTATAGATCTTACAAGGGTACGATCTGGTGCAAAGCCAGCAACTGCAAGTCGCTTAATATGAGCCACCAATCTTCGTTGATGCTCAAATCCAAGCATCGGTGGTGGTCCCAAGCCATGTTTCACTAGATCAGCTGATCTGTATCTTCTTAATAGTGTCTTCTTTAATATGCCATATTGCTTAGACACAGCATTTAAACCCAACTCATTACTTTTTAATTTTTGTATTGCTTGTTTTAATTGTTCCTCCGTCCATGTTGCTCTGGCAGGAGCATTTGCTTTTCGGACATATACCCGTGGCATGTTTTGAAACAGATTAATTGTACTATGAATTCATGGTGTATCTCTCCTTCAATTTTGAGGTGCATCTATACCTACATTGAGGGATAGATGCACCTCTGCATAAAAAAACCATTACGCAGAAAAAAAGGTTAAAACGCGTTGTTATAGCGAGAGGAGAAACTACTGCCTCTATATAAACCAATAATAATAGTTAAAGCTACACGATATCTAGGTAATAAAAAATTTACTCATCGTTCACACAAATTTTTCGCCTGAAACCCAACACAACGAAAAGTTTTTTCAATTTTAATGATCTTAAACCGCACGATCGATGTGATTTGTTTAATAGAGTTATGTTTGTAGACAAGAGCACGCGTCTTAAGCGTTGAAACAATGCTGCCACTTATGTAGTGTGGCCAGAACAGTAACTGGTGCATCTCTCCGCTAGGTGCGTCTCCCCCAGAATGACCCTATGGAAATTTCTAACGCATCCCCACTCATTTTTGGGACTATATAAACCCTTTGGTTTCTACCCTCTTTGGTTCAAAGCAGTACAGTCACGTGTAGAGTAACGTCGTATCACGCTCGTACAGAGTTGGCTAAATTTAGTATGATCGAGCTAAAGTCTCGTCAGAATCATAGTTAACCTCATAGAATCCGCGAGTTCGCTTTCTATTCTATTTGGCACTTTGAAATAGCCACTCGTACGCCCCGCATCGCCAGTGCGTCAACACCGTGCAAATCAGTAGTAACTTACACACTTTTACCATACTATTTAATCGCGACACTTACATTTGTACAATAATTAGTTATTGAATACATGAATGGTGTTCACGTCTAAATCGAGTAGATTCTTTAAACCCATCTTTTACTCAGCGATCCTTATAATATTAGTAGCACTCACCCACTGATACAACTTTACCGCTCGAGTTGTATCCAACATAAATTAAGAGTTACGAGGCATTACTAACATTTCCCGCGACCCCCTGATCTAGCATCAGGTTCGTTCGCAACCTTATCCAAAACAAGGAATCTTTACCAACCCAGTGGCTCCCCGATTTCGCATCGAGTTCGTCCACGCACCTAACTAACAAATTCATAAACCGTATTCCTTGGGAAATACCCTTCTCGCCGGCCTCTCGCGTTGCCGCAGTCCCGGCTCGTAGCACGGATAGAGGGACGGGTATGCTTGTGTGGTGCGGTACAGGCACTAGGAGCGGGTACGCTTGGTCATAGAGTGGAGGTAGCCCCCGTGGGCGAAAACTCACGGTTCTGGCATCACTGAGTGTGGGCATGGAAGATAATATATAAGGTATGGAGAGGGGAAGGATGGCCAGAGGAGTGAAAAGAGGGGTTAGTGATCCCGATAGTTAAAAAGGGAGAAGGGGAGAGGGTGGAGGAATACAGGGGAGTCGCAGTAATGCCAACGCTGTATAAAGTGTACGCGGCAGTGCTGGCAGAGAGGCTGGTGGGGGAGATGGACGAGAGGAGAATGGTGCCAGAGAATCAAACAGGATTCAGGAGGGGGATGGGAACGATAGACAATATATATGTGCTCAACTACATGATAGGAAGAAGAGTCGAGAGATCAGGAGAGAAAATGATAGCGCTGTTTATCGATTTGAAGGCGGCCTTCGACTCGGTAGACAGGGGGGGTGCTATGGAAGACGATGGAAGAGAGGGGGGTGAGTGGGGATTTAAGGAAAAGGATTGAGGAAGTGTACGTGGAGACTAAGAGCAGGGTGAGAATAGGCGGCGAAGTGGGGGAGAGTTTTTGGTCGGCGAGAAGGGTAAGGCAGGGGTGCCCTCTAAGCCCCCACTTGTTCAGCATTCTAATGGCGGACTTGGAGAAAGAGTTGGAGAAAGGAGGTTGGGGAAGGGTAAGGATTGGAGGAGAGAAAATAAGGTCGTTAGCTTATGCGGACGATGTGGTGCTGGTAGCAGAAGATGAAAGCGAGATGGGGGGAATGATAGGTAAGCTAGAAAGATATTTGGATAGGAAGATGCTCACGTTGAATGTGGAGAAGACGAAAATAATGAGGTTTGCGAAAGGCGGGGGGAGGAAGAAAAAATGGAGTTGGAGGTGGAAAGGAAGAAAAATAGAGGAAGTGAAGAAAATTACATATTTAGGATAAGAGATAGGAAGGAATGGGGGGCAAGAAGGGCAGGTGACAGCTAGAGTAAGAGAGGCAGCAGTAGCAATGCGGCAAGTATGGAGAATAGGGAAGAGAAAGTTTGCGGGAGACGTAAGGAAGAGGATGTTTTTATTCGACACACTAGTGTGGACCGTCGCAAGTTATGGAGTGGAGATTTAGGGATGGCAGGAAAGGAAGGCGTTGGAGATGATGCAGGAGAGATATATCAGGTGAGTGTTGGGAGTGGAGCGGGTAACACCGGGGTACATGGTGAGGAAAGAGACGGATAAGCAGAAGTTAAGGATAGGGGCAGGAAGAAGGGCTTGGAATTTTGAGATAAGGGTGGAGGAGAGAGGGGGGAGTGGGTGGGCGAGAAAGTGTTGGGAGGAAGTAAAGAAGGGAGAGAGCAAAGAGGGAAGAGTGTCTGCATGGGAGGAAGAGAGAAAAGAATTGTATAAGGAGGTAGGAATGGAGATAGTGGAGGTAAAGAGATTAAGGGAAAGGGGAAGGGAGGGGTATGGGGAGATACAGAAAAGATACAGAGAGAGATACGAAAGGCAATCATGGGAAAAGATAAGGGGGTCAAGGTATAACAAGTTGTGCAAGTGGACGAGGGGGGAAGGGTTCCCCGAATATCTGGAAAAGGGCTGGAGGGAGGAGAGATGGAATAGGGTAGCAAGGTTCAGATTGGGGAACGGGGTGAGAGATGCAAGATACTGTGAGAAGATAGAAAAAAGGGTATGCAGAGTTTGTGAGAGTGAGGAGGAAACGTGGGAGCACGTATGGGAAAGGTGCAGGGAAAGGGGATACAAAGGTAGTTGGCAGGAGAAGGTAAGGGAGGTGTTGGGGGAAGATGGGGGTGGAGAAGGTTGGTTAAGAGCACTGGAAGAAAACAAGAGCAGAAGACAGGGGGGAGAAAGGGGAGAAGAGAAAGAGGGGAGCAGGGATTAGAGACAGAGAGAGAGGGAGTGAGAGGGAGAGAGAGGGAAAGAGAGAGATAGGGAGAGAGAGGGGGAGAGAGAGGATTGATTACTTATTAGCTTTCTCAGCTATTTTCGAGTACATTTATATTACTTTACATTTGTTGTAACGAATTCCTTCACCAGTCTCTTAAATATGCCTAAACTTCCACAGCGTTTTACTTCGTCTGGCAGTGCATTATACATTAATACTCCTTCATAAAATAGACTTTTTTGGGCACTTCTCGTTTTACGAAATTCCACTGCAATATTCCCAGCTTGCCTTGTTTGCATTGCACTTTCATCGCCTACTATTCTTAGCCTATTTCTTAAATGCTCCGGACACATGTTTGTAAAAATCTTAAAAACAAATGTACACATACAGTATTTCCTCGTTAGCGACTCGATTTTGTGTACACGATACCGACTCTTCGCTATCCCCACCACTTTTGTCTCACTCTTGCCCGGCGAAAGCTGAAACGAGATGGAACGAGAGCGAGCGAGATGCACTGAAAGCGAGCGAGGACGGTACGAGACCGACGACGCGTTGATGTTTTGTCTCGCTCCGTCTTTCGGACGCCTGACATTCTGTCCTTTGCGCTTGCGACCATCGCGCACGCTCGCCGCGCACGCAGTGTTCCATCTCGCTCCCCCCTCCGGCCAGAAAGAAGCGAGAAACGAACACTCGGAATTAGGGTTCTGTTCACGATACCGACTCAACGCCGGTCCCGACCAGCGAGTCGCTAACGAGACAATACTGTATTATGGTACAGCCTCTGTCTTACACCCATAAACTGTAACGCTTGCAGCATATCTTCGACTTTGGTTCGTCTGTCACATTGCAATATGACTCTCATGGCACGGTTCTGAGCTTTTTGTAGCCTACGTATTTGTGTTTCCCCCATATTAATTAATAACGTCCCACAATACTCAAAAATGAGGTGCTATGATTGTCTTGTATATAGTACATCTAGTACATGATGTAATACAATTTCCCACTCGATTCAGAAAACTTATTTTCTTTAACATATAATCGCAATGACCTGTAAATCGTAGTCTATCATCAATAATTACGCCTAGATACTTTATCATTTCCATCCGTTCTATTTCAGTTTTATCCAAGCATCTCACAGCCATACTACCTTCTAACTCCTTTCTTATACTTGTAACTATCATATATTTCGTTTTCCCTGCGTTCATCTTGAGTCTGTTAATATTCATCCATTCTTCCACTACATTAAATGCTAGATTCATTTTCCTCTCAACCTCCATACCACTCTCACCTGTTACATATATTAAGGTATCGTCTGCAAAAAATTTTATATTACAATCCTCTGGGCACACTTTGACGAGATCATTTATGTATATTATGAATAATAACGGACCTAGAACCGATCCTTGTGGCACTCCATATTCTGTAGACAATGTTTTAGAGCATACATCCTTATATTTTACTTGCTGCGTTCTGTTTGTTAGATACGATCTAAACCACTCAAGAACCGCACCCTTAACGCCATACTGGTACAATTTCTCTAATAACCTATCCCTATCAATCGTCTCGAATGCACACTTAAGATCCATAAATACTACTCCTACCATTTTCCTTTCGCTAATTATCAATTTCCATTCATCTGTGACTGTTTGCATTGCTGTTTCACATGAATAATTTTTCCTAAATTCTGACTGATGTTCGGTTATAATACTATTAATCTCCAAATACCTTTCAATTTGTTTTTTAACTACTGTCTCAAGTACCTTCTCATATATTGGTAGCATATTAATAGGCCTATATTCGCTTGCCCTTCTTGGTTTCTCTATCTTAGGGATTGGAATTATCGTAGATGTTTTCCATTCTTCTAAGAAACGACCTTCGCTCAATGATTCATTTATTATACTAACAAATTCTTCCCGTATTACACAAAATACCGTTTTTTATATATCACTGCTTATTCCTTCTTCTGTACCCTTTTTTTTTGGTAATTCCCTAACAATTTCTCCCAATTGTTCCCCCGTAACCATTTCGAATTTTTCCATCTCTCCCTTCTTGTCAATGACATAAATAATTCTCCTATTTACACTCGTACTATTATTTCCCTTTATAGATTTGATTATATCCTTAATACTCTTTATATAATATAAGTTGAATTTATCAGCCAAATTGCACCCTGTGGTGTCATTCAATATTTCGAAATCTACAGGGTGTCCCACTAAGGAGTGGACAGCGCGATATCTCTTAAAGTATTGTCGATAAAAATATAAAAAAAATAGGGAATTGCATGGTTCGAGGGGGGCCATTTATTAGCGCGAACGAATTTTGTTTTCGATTATTATTTTAAAAGATACGATGGTCAAGTTCGGTTTTTCAAATGGACCTATTTTTTTTGAAGACCTGAGTTCATAGTGCGTTCCAAGACAAATTCAATAAGCTTTAATGTATACACTTTATTTCCACTGGTTTTTAAGATATTGCGCTTGCAAATTTACTGATTTTCACTGCAAGAAACCCCTCTGGAATGGCAAAAAACCGGGGGCGGTCTTACTGGCGCCACGGGTGGCACTGCCTGTTGAAATGGATACTTACCTGCCAAAGGTCTACGCCAGAAAGGGCAGGCCCAAAGGCTGGACAATTCTTTTCCGTCAGAAATGCTACTTAGGTAGGTATCGTTACTTTTATTTCGCACTTGCTTCTACGCTCGGATGGCCGGTTAGGGAGCAGATAGGGAGCAGATTGTATCAGAACCAATCCAACTTGCATCCCTCCCAAAAGAACCGGCCATCCGAGCGTAGAAGCAAGTGCGAAATAAAAGTAACGATGCGCTTCTCGACACCGCAGATGTACCTACCTAAGTAGCATTTCTGACGGAAAAGAATTGTCCAGCCTTTGGGCCTGCCATTTCTGGCGTAGACCTTTGGCAGGTAAGTATCCATTTCAACAGGCAGTGCCACCCGTGGCGCCAGTAAGACCGCCCCCGGTTTTTGCCATTCCAGAGGGGTTTCTTGCAGTGAAAATCAGTAAATTTGCAAGCGCAATATCTTAAAAACCAGTGGAAATAAAGTGTATACATTAAAGCTTATTGAATTTGTCTTGGAACGCACTATCAACTCAGGTCTTCAAAAAAAATAGTTCCATTTGAAAAACCGAACTTGACCATCGTATCTTTTAAAATAATAATCGAAAACAAAATTCGTTCGCGCTAATAAATGGGCCCCCTCGAACCATGCAATTCCCTATTTTTTTTATATTTTTATCGACAATACTTTAAGAGATATCGCGCTGTCCACTCCTTAGTGGGACACCCTGTAGAAGCAATAAGCGTTGCTAATATGAAATATAAATGATCGCAATAAGCTTTAGAATGCAACATAACGTGGAATACAATAAGAATAGTAATGCAAAAATATGTATACACAAAGAAAGCATTAATGAGAATATATAGGTAATAAACGTTAGTAATACAAAATAATGAAGGTTCGCAATAAGCTTTGATAGACAAAAATAATAATAGTCAATGGTATGGAGATGAATAACAATATTAATAATTATAATTGCTTACGGTAGTTGCCGTAGAGCACTGATTTGAACACTTTGGAATCTTCCAATTATAAACTTTTAGTAATATAAGTTAGTTGCTCACGGACTTTCGTGCAGCAGAAAAATGATCGCTCTGGCCTCTCAGGACCTCGTATTTATAAGATTTTACAGGAGTATTGCGGGGGGTACGCGCGGTAAAGACCTTGACATATTTAAGAAATAAGTCGTAGTAGGACTTCCGGGGTTTTTATAAACGGTACGTCTATTAATAGACGTATTTATGTCACGTACGCCAAATATACGTCGCAATTAGGTGTCTGGGGTTTTTATGACTGCGAAAAGAGATACTCAACTCGTCGTATGGATTTCGGGTGTTTTATAGGAAAGGGGTTAGATTGGCTTGGACTCTGTGAGTCGTAAAGAGGGGATTGAGACGTGGTCTCGATTTAAGAGGGTTTTTGTAACGATGGACTTGTTTGAATTCGTTTTAAAGGGAAGGATTCGTGCCTCATGTGGCGAATAGGCGAAGGGGTTTTGTAACGATTATCTCGTGTTGGGGACCGCTAAGGTACAACATCGAGGTGGAGTTTTGTATCGATCATCTTGTATTGGGGACCGCTAAGGTACAACATTAAGGTGATCGACGATTGAGGAGATGGGGTAAGAGTTGAGTTTCAGGGACTTCGGTGGAGTGGTTTTGAGGTTTAATAATAGATTTTTGGAATAGGACCGCGCGAAAAATAGTGGGACGTCACAGTACAATGACTGACGACGATCCCTGCCGAATGGTCCCGAGAGTCGACGAATCGGCGAACGAAACATGTGTTAATATTTCTTTTGGCTGAAAGTGTGCGTGTAACGCGTATACGTATTATGTTGACGAAAATTTGGCTTGAAGAATCAGAAAAAAAGTTTTACCGTTTCCGACTGATCCATGAGACAATATTACGATATATCTGTCATGCGTGGACCGATTTTATTGAATTTGGTCTTATTCGAAAGCTTATATGCGGTTTACACAAGAAAAATGCCTTTAAATTTAGAAAATATTACAGGCGTGATGAGATATTAATGAAATAAGTTTCAGGTTAAGTTGGATTAGCCGGGCTACGAGTAAATGATAGCGGTAGCGACAGTCGACATATGCACGGTGTCGAAACATGTACTTGGCGTCGAGACGCTGCCGCGTCTCTAGATACCGTCACGCGTAGATTCACATCATATCACGCTCGTACAGAGGTGGTTAAACCTAGCAAGATCGGGCTCGAGTCCCTGTCAGAATCACAGTTAACCCCAAAGAATCCGCGAGTTCGGTTAGTATTCTACAGTAGACATTCGTATTAAACCCGACGAACGGGGCTGGCGGCGGGCGTACGACGCGTTGCGGACACTATTCCGTGCGGCCAATGCCACGCGTAAGAAAACCCAGGAGCAAGCGAAAAGGATCTAAACAGTTGACACGAAGTTGCCGTCGACTCATTCGTTCCCTCACGCTCGTTCTCGGGTTCTCTCACTGTCGACTGGTGGAGATAGTCACCGGGCGTACTACGCATGGTAAAATAGGGGCTATAACGAGGATTTACTGTATTTGGCATATTGAAATAGCCATTCTTACGCCCCGCATCGCCAGTACGTCGACACCGTGCAAGCTAGTGGTAACTTACACATTTTATTTAATTAATTAACCGCAACACTTACATTTGTACAATAACTGATTATTGAATATACGAATGGTTTTCACGTGTAAATCGCGTACACGAGGCATCACTAACATTTCCCGCGACTCCCTGATTTCGCATCAGGTTCGTCCGTGTTTGACTCCATTCCTAGAGGCTCCCTGATTTCGCATCAGATTCGTCCTCGTTTCCGATAATCCGAGCGGCTCCCTGATTTCGCATCAGGTTCGTCCGCGCACCTAACTAACAAACTTATAAACCGTATTCCTTGGGAAATACCCCTTTTGCCGGCATTTCGCGTTGCCGCAACCCCGGCTCGTAACATTTATGAAGGCGAAGAAAAAAATTGTAATTTTTATTTTCGAGGACTTTTGCTTAAACATTTATGACGGTGCATGTATCTAGATATGCCAAAAAGATAATTTTGTTTCCTTATTTTCATTGTTTGATATTTCATGAATGTTTCCTGAAAATTAGGGACTGAAATTCGCAAAAATATCAAAGATATAGTCATTAGAAGTGAAGTGTGCTCATTGGTGACAGAGACGTAATGGCATTAAAGCTGCCGTCTCATTTTTGTTATGGTCCGAATCGATCGAAGCGTCCCTTGCAAACAGACGCACCCTAATGAAACTACTGCGGTCGATAAAAAGAAATTATACCGAGGTGACATCTCCGGTATTCTACGTAGACTAATTTTTTACGCATAGTTGCCATATTTTCTGTTCTCTCTGTCTCTGCCACGCTGTTGCCACAGCTGGTCCTATCGAGAAGTCATGAAGGAATAGGGCACGACAGCTGCGTCTAGCGTCAGAGCAGGGTTCGGCGGACTCTAGCTACCGCTGATGGAGGGGGAAACACCTACAGGAGTGGTGGTTATGTGTGCGTGACTGACTCAGGCGCAGTTCATACATCACCGAAGTGTAACACGCCGATCGTAATAAAATTTATAAATGCTATAATTCTTCTAGGAACATATGACGCTTTCTTTTTTATGTAACTATACATCAAATTATCTTTTATATCAACAAGAATTGTCTATTGTTTAAATACAAATTTAATAACGGAATCATTTTTTTAAATCATCAATTTGGACAAAAAGTATATTTCAATACTTTTGTACATGCTTTTCTTCGGAATTGTTATTCTACGGTTGTAAAAATTTATTAATATAAACTAGAGATCAGTACTAACAATACGTATACAGTATTTCCTCGTTAGCGGCTCGCTGGTCGGGACCCTAATTCCGAGTTTTCGTTTCTCGCTTCTTTCTGGCCGAAGGGGGGAGCGAGATGGAACACTGCGTGCGCGGCGAGCGTGCGCGATGGTCGTGCACGCAAAGGACAGAATGTCAGGCGTCCGAAAGACGGAGCGAGACAAAACATCAACGCGTCGTCGGTCTCGTACCGTCCTCGCTCGCTTTCAGTGCCTCTCGCTCGCTCTCGTTCCATCTCGCTCCAGCTTTCGCCGGGCAAGAGTGAGACAAAAGTGGTGGGGATAGCGAAGAGTCGGTATCGTGTACACAAAATCGAGTCGCTAACGAGGAAATACTGTATGTGGCAGGTTGTAGGTTGTACCAGTTAGATTTGTTGATCCTGTTATCAGCGCGTTGGTTAGGTTGGTCTAGTTTTGTGGTCCCATTCCAGAGACTGCTTGCGCGAACGAGATGTTTCTCTTGGTTGTGGCCGCTATATTGGTGAGCCTATTCATAACTGTTAGTGATCTTGCTTCTGCGACAGCTCTTTTCTTTTCCAGGGCGAATTTAATATAAGAGCATCCTTTGTACGAGGCTGGAAGTCCAGATTGTCCACAGTTAGCACATTTGAGATGTTGCCTTCCATCTTCCATAAGGATAGGACAATTGCCAGGTTCGTGCGAATCGCCACATTTCACGCATCTGAATTGTAAGTGGCAATTTTTACTTGCGTGTCCAAGCCTTTGACATTTTTTGCATTGGAAGAGGCTGGGTCGCCTGAGGTGCTCCCAATGGACTTTCTGGAAAGCTATGCTTTTGATTTTGAAGAGTTCCGCCGTCTTGCTGGTATTGGAGACCTGTATAAGGTGGTGATGCTTGTCAGGGAGTGATTTGTCAAAGACGAATTTGGATATGTTTAATACTTCTAGGTTAGGAATGTTCAAGTTCGTGATTTCCTGTTTTATATAATCGAGGGTGAAGTCGCCTCTGATACCTTTTAACAGTATCGATTTGGGTTTTAGACTCTTAGGTGTGTAAGTAAAGAAACGTACTTCGTTTGCCAGAAGCGTTTCAGAAATTATTTTGTAGTGCTCTGAACTGGTGGTGAAAATAGTATGGTTATCTTTGTCAGTCTCTTTGATCAGGAATGCTGATTTAGGTATGTTAGAGGCAGCGATGTAATTAATAAGTGTGTTGATGTTTGTGTTAACCGTATAGATCGGTGGTTGCCTATTTGTTTTTCTTGGGTTGCTAACAGACTTGATATTTACATGCGGTACTTCCTCTGTTTCCATGATTTCTTCATCTGAGAGTACTTGGTATCTGTTTACATCAGTATTAGGTGTATTCAAATTAGCAGTCGTGTTAGCCGACTTTTTGGTTTTTTTGGGAAATTCCCATAAGCCGTCATCGGCTGATGTGCTGGGGAGTTGCAATTCCTCAGATGACTTTGAGGTTATGGTCTCGGCTGACTTTCTCTTACCGCGAGCTGCATTAAGGTTAGGTTTAACCCTACTTACGGTCTTAACATTATCTTCCTTGAGGTATTGTTTGTATAACTTATCCAGTTGGATCGAATGCAGTCTGGGTGCTTTATATTGGCGTGGTTTCAGGAGCGTTTCTGGTGCAATATTCTCTTTTCCGGCCTTCATCATAGGCAAACGTCGCTTCTCGCCATGTGGCGGTTGAGACGACATTATTCCCAAAATCTTACTAGGCGTTTACGCCTCATTACGGGCATCGAGAGCCAATACGAGAATTAGTATTGTTAGATTAGTATCTCTAGCCACTGATTGATGATGATTTTGATATATAACACTCTTTATTGTTCAGTTTCACTGTTAAATAATACACAAATTTACGGAGGTACAGCGCGCACCAGTCACCTCAGTCGTCCAGTCAGTCTCATGCTCTACCGACTGAGCTAGCCAGGCATTTTCTCTACCGTTGCGCTACCGACGTTCTTGGAAATACACTAAGTGATTCTGAATATATGGTGCAAGTCACACTTCTCATTGACTGGATTTATTTACTTTTCTTTAATTCATATACTGTTTCGCGGCATGCTAAGACATTGAACATCACACGAAAGACTTATTTTATGAAAAATGTACAAAAGTTCGACGCACAAGTTGCTCTGACACGCCGCGAGAATCAGTTTTTGATTTTTCTAACTACGGCGCACCAAATCAAAAAATCTGAAAAAAAATCCAAGATAATAGTAATAGTAATATGTACTTGCCGTAAAAATATATAAGTGGTGCCAAGATTGCGTGAATACGAAATCGGCATTTTTCCGCATTTTTTTCAGTTTATCATTTTTCATAACGTGAATTTTCAATTTAAAAATCTGAAAAAATTCTATAATATGTGCCTGGATAACTGCTATATCTCTGATTTTTTTCAAAATTTTTCATGCAATAGGATAGCAGAAATTGAGAAAAAACATGTTTTTCAATTTTTGCCCTTTACTACCCCCCAGATCAAGATATCAACTTGAAAATTGTCAAAAATAGTTCTTTTTTGATAAGCTATCGAATGATCCATCGCAACTCGAATTTGGCTCTGGGGCAATTTTGAACACCTTATTCGGCTATACCCTTTCGAACCGAGGGACGATGCGACAGAATTTACTGAATACGTGTAACGCTGTCTCATTTTTAATCTTTTATTACCTACGAATTACTCCAATAAGTGAAAATTGTTTAATGTATTCCTGTTTGGTATCCGTTCCATCGGATATAATGGTACAAGCGGTTTTTTTTTATGAATGTGGTACTGGAAGCGATGTCAAGGTCAAGTTAATTTTTTGTAATAGAACGGTATATTCTTTTATTGAGGTGTTACAGGATGATATTTCGATTTCTCGCTATGTATCTATTTGGGGATTTCGTCCGGGTAATAGGTAATCGGTAATAGGTGCCCTGCTAGTATAAAATTGTATTTGTTGAGAACAATTTTAAAATAAATGGTCTAAATTTTTTTTTTTAAGTGTCATAAGTTTTATTAAGGGGGTAGACACGTCACGTGACCTGGCCGATTCGGCAGGTCGGTATTACAGCATTTTTTTCTGCACAGAAATGGTAATACCGATAGATCGACGATTACCCGGTGAACGCGAGAGGGAGCTGTTTGCTATTTCTGTATTCTATTCTGAATAAGGAAAGAAATTCTCAGCTGTTCCGTTATACTTATAAAAATTTAAACGGAAAGTCGGCTGGTACTGTAAACGTAGAAAATTCAGTGTACATTTTAATTACTTGAAATGTGCTTATGCTACAATATTCTACGTTAGCAGTAAGGAATTCTAAGTGGAAAGGGAAAATAGATCAGGGAATGTCCCCAGAAAATGAAATTTGTTAGGTTAGACATTTTTTTATTAGCAAAGCACCGAAACAGAACATGAAATACACTTATTACACGTCCTCTGCAGAAAGCAGTTATCAACAAACATTATATATACAAAATTGTATTGAATGTTGAATTGGGCTAGTGAAAATGCGCAGACTGGATGCGCGTGATTATTATGTGGTCGGCTCCTCGAAGTGACAGAAAATATAACCTAAATGTATGCTATCTGACAACAAATGTTTAGCGGCTATTTCGTTCTTTTACGAAACGTTTGTGAACTTTTTAGCATCCTTTCAAAACATTATTATTCCGCCACAACAGCATCTTTAGGAAATCGAGTATAGCATATAGGTTATATTTTCCGTCACTTCGATGACAGAAAATCCGTTCGTGAAATCCGCTATTGAAAATGCGCAGGCTGGATGCGCGTGATTATTATGTGGTCGGCTCCTCGAAGTGACAGAAAATATAACCTAATTGTTATACCCGATTTCCTAAAGATACTGTTGTGACGTAATAATAATAGTTTGAAAGTATGATAAAAAGTTCACAAACGTTTCGTAAAAGAACGAAATAGCCACTAAACATTTGTTGTCAGATAGCATACATTTAGGTTATATTTTCTGTCACTTCGAGGAGCCGACCACATAATAATCACGCGCATCCAGCTTGCGCATTTTCAGAAGGGGATTTCACGAACGGATTTTCTGTCATCGAAGTGACAGAAAATATAACCTATATGCTATACCCGATTTCCTAAAGATACTGTTGTGACGTAATAATAATAGTTTGAAAGTATGATAAAAAGTTCACAAACGTTTCGTAAAAGAACGAAATAGCCACTAAACATTTGTTGTCAGATAGCATACATTTAGGTTATATTTTCTGTCACTTCGAGGAGCCGACCACATAATAATCACGCGCATCCAGCTTGCGCATTTTCAGAAGCGGATTTCACGAACGGATTTTCTGTCATCGAAGTGACAGAAAATATAACCTATATGCTATACCCGATTTCCTACAGATACTGTTGGAGCGTAATAATAATGTTTTGAAAGGATGCTAAAAAGTTCACAAACGTTTCGTAAAAGAACGAAATAGCCGCTAAACATTTGTTGTCATATAGCATATATTTAGGTTATATTTTCTGTCACTTCGAGGAGCCGATCACATAATAATCACGCGCATCCAGCCTGCGCATTTTCACTAGCGGATTTCATGAACGAATTCTGAACTGGAATAATTATGAAACACAATGTTTACGGAGTTTATTACTATTTTATGATGCTTCAATTCCTTTAATGTTCCTGTCCATATAACCGTTGGCTATTAACAAATAATATAAAAAAAGGAATCAAAAATATTGGGAAACACCGAAGTTATGATTTTTTTTCCGCGAATCCTATGTTACGTGCCCCACTGTCGGACGTTAGCATCGCAGGCCACCCCGACGCAAAGGATAGAATAATGATTACACGGGTGTACATACGACTGAACTATATTGTTACATAGAGCAATATCGGTTACAACTATGGCGTTCGGTACAAGATAGTCTTCTGGTCGTCGTCCCGATCGTCGTCTCGAAGGTGGCCGACCTTCTTCTATATTCAGCTACGAGCACCAGCAGGCTATGCACCGGCCTAAACCCGGTGCTCGCAACACTGTTCTTCCCTCTGAAGGAGCGGACGTCTCGGTCGCATTGAATCCTCTTCGGAATCTTCGTACCCCTGCCTGAAGAAGTGGTCGTGCAGTCCCGTGGCTTCTTCAGACATCCGCCTCGGCATTTGCCTTCTCGCTCAGGGGAAAACCACGGAAAAACCCTGAGCAAAGCGTGGGTAAAACGGGACTTCTCGATCTGCCACGACGAAACGCTCCAACTTCTGGTCCCACGATGTCTCTGGAACTCTGCAGCTTCCTGCCCCACGACGTCTCGAGAACTCCGCAGCTACTTGTCCCGCGACGTCCCTGAAACTCCACTCTGGAACGTTCCACGTTGACTCCAACGCTCCGACGCTGCATTCTCCTTCGTGCAGACTCCAGCGCTGCCTCCAGGCAGCCTCCTCCAGAAGGACGTCCGACGACGTCTCCACTGCTTCGGCGGCGTTCCCTCCTCCTCGTCGAATCCTTGGTCGCGGTCGACCTCTCCTCCAGGGACTCGTCCTCGATGTCCTTCAGGTGTCCGTGCGAGCTTGACACTTCAATCTCTTCCCGGCTCCGGATTCCATGCAAAAGGGACGGAGAATTATATTATTATTAATTTACTTTATAATTAACATTTACTTTAATTTGAGAAAATCGGTTGGGGCTGAAAGAACCGGGAAGACGGAAAGGCGATACGGAACCGATAACAGGGGATCACGGCTCATGAGCATGTTATCGGACCGTTTTCCGATCAATCTGCCCAGCATTCCAGCTCGTCTGCGTTGTCTTCTGGACTTCTTGTCCTCTTCTCCCTCTCTCAGGCCTTGGCTTTCAGATGGCCCCTTTCCTCTTCGTGGCTTCTGGTGCTGACCCAGGGGACCGTCCTGTGCGTCCTGTTAACGCTCCCGTCTCCGCGACATCTCCTCCAGCCGATCCAAGCAGTCGCACCGCTTGTCCGACTGGTGGTTGGAGATGCCATTTCCCGGCTGCTGTCCACCCTGTTGAGGCGGACCTCTTGGTTTACACAAACCGGGGAGAAGCCAAGATCCACGCCAACAGGGCCAGAGGTTCCACGTATGTCCGCGTTCCACTGCGGACTGCTACTCTGTCGTAGCACAGACGGGGAATTCGGGAACGCGTATCCAGGCCGCGGTGGCAGTCCCCCGACACCTTGTCCCTCGTCGTGGGGTTTCGTGCTCTCTGAAACATTTTAAAGAAACAGAGGCCTGGGCTACGAAGGTAGTCTCCGCAGCCCAGTCCAGTAGATTAGCTTAGACTAATCTTCAGACTCTTCGTTCAGAACTTCAAACTCTCTCCTCGAGCGAGAGACTTCCTGGATCTTTGGTCGGCGAACGACCCATCCTGTCTAAATAACTACACTCTTCGGGGCTCTCTCTCATGGGGAATTAGTGACTTTGGATTGCAATTGCTTATTTCACAGCTCTTCATATGCGCTGGATGCACTCGCCGGTGCACTAGTGACTTTGGATTGCAATTGCTTATTTCACAGCTCTTCATATGCGCTGGATGCACTCGCCGGTGCACTAGTGACTTTGGATTGCAATTGCTTATTTCACAGCTCTTCATATGCGCTGGATGCACTCGCCGGTGCACTAGTGACTTTGGATTGCAATTGCTTATTTCACAGCTCTTCATATGCGCTGGATGCACTCGCCGGTGCACTAGTGACTTTGGATTGCAATTACTTATTTCACAGCTCTTCATATGCGCTGGATGCACTCGCCGGTGCACTAGTGACTTTGGATTGCAATTGCTTATTTCACAGCTCTTCATATGCGCTGGATGCACTCGCCGGTGCACTAGTCACTTTGGATTGCAATTGCTTATTTCACAGCTCTTCATATGCGCTGGATGCACTCGCCGGTGCACTAGTCACTTTGGATTGCAATTGCTTATTTCACAGCTCTTCATATGCGCTGGATGCACTCGCCGGTGCACTAGTGACTTTGGATTGCAATTGCTTATTTCACAGCTCTTCATATGCGCTGGATGCACTCGCCGGTGCACTAGTCACTTTGGATTGCAATTGCTTATTTCACAGCTCTTCATATGCGCTGGATGCACTCGCCGGTGCACTAGTGACTTTGGATTGCAATTGCTTATTTCACAGCTCTTCATATGCGCTGGATGCACTCGCCGGTGCACTAGTCACTTTGGATTGCAATTGCTTATTTCACAGCTCTTTATATGCGCTGGATGCACTCGCCGGTGCACTAGTGACTTTGGATTGCAATTGCTTATTTCACAGCTCTTCATATGCGCTGGATGCACTCGCCGGTGCTATCGCGATGTTTTCATCCATCGTTTTATGTACTTTCTTGTGTACACGTAGCTGTTCCTCCTTTTTGTGTGTACGGAGGTTCTCTAATCGGCTGTTGTCGATTGTATCTGCTATCTATAATTTCTGGCAACATGCAGTCCTCATAGAACTTGCTCAGTTTGTCTTCCATTTCTGTTGCCCAGAATCGATCATCTCTCGTTACTGTTGTAACCTTCATTCCTTTCGGCGTCCATAAACAAAAATAGGCCCGTTGCCTTTTCGTTATGTGCAATTGTCCTTGCACTTGATAATAGTAATGATGATTTTGATTCATGTCATTACCCTTGAAAATACGCCGTATATTACCAAGTTGCTTTATTGCTTCAGCAGGTGTTAAATCCTTGGCCGATTCAGGACACTTTACTTCCACGATTTTATCATGGTCCACGAGGCCGTCAGGAGTTGCACCTAAGTGAGGCACAGTGTCATCGATGAAGAGGCCACATGGTAGAATATGGATTCCTAATTCTTCTTCCATTTGTCTCAAGGCGTTTGCCTCGTTTTCCCTTCCGTATTGGAGAGCAGACAAATTTGGAAGTTGCGGGTACATTATACTCTTCACAGTATTTGCCCGTGGTGTAGTGTTTCGTAATCGGCATACCTTGCCGAAATTGGATGCAGTTAGTATTTTTTTTCTATAACTAATCCACTTTTCACTATTCGCCTGATTGCGAGTTTCCTCTTCGATCTCGCATCGCATTCTTTGCCAGTCATGGAGTACTGCCGCGTGCCTTTTACATTCGGAAGAGTATACTGTCTCTTCCATATCTGGTTTTTCTGCGTTAGGGCCGTAATCCTGGTCGCACGAGTGTTTTTTATTTCGGAAGGAGGATGCTTTCGCTTCTTTTTTATATTCCCTTGCTTTTTCTGCTGCACGCTTCCGACGTCCTTCCAGCTTTCTTACCATAGTTGACGGCTCTTTATCCATTGCCGTACTCAATCTGCTAAACGCCTCTTTTGTATTATATTGGACGACTGCAGCGGAGACTCTGCCCTGATACGAGCCCCCTCGTCCAAAGTTTATCCTTTTGCCTCCGATGAATTTGGCAATGATATTATTAAAACTTTCAACAGCATTGTTATTTAAACCGTGCAGCAAACTGTCAGCTTTAGGGAAAAGTGGCTGCATCGCTTCTTCGATACTCTGATAAATACCAGCTTCTCTCAACCTTGGTACGTAGTCCTCTCTGTTTGGATCAGAGTATTTCTTACAGAAGTATGCTAACTTCTGACACTCCTTGTGTTCACCGAAAACGTGACTCGGTACATTCCTCAAGTCTTCCTTCAAATTTCTTACTCGTTCCTCGAGTGTTATTTCTTCTTGCAACCGGTATTCTGCAGCTTTCTTTATACCAGTACGCAAGCGGAGAGCATTATTCTTTACGACAGCTCTTAGGTCTTTATCGCGGCCTTTTGTTGCGATTTCGTTTATTTTTTTACTGAAATTGCGTAGCAGGTGATTGGTGCATTCTATTTTTCGTACCTGCACCAGGTTGTTTTTATATGGATCACTGTCCAATATCTTTTTGTACACACTGCTATCGCCATCGGCAACTAATATAGTGTATATTAGGCCGTGCATATCTATGCTGCAATTGAAGCCTTCGACAATAGCAACACTCTCCATGCCAGTTGAACTCTGATTACGGCCCCAGTTCTTGAAGCAACGATGCTCGCGCGGTTCTTCCTTCTTCGTACCTGCTATTTGGCAAGTCATGCAGAATTTATTCTTCACGCTGATGTACAGCACTTTCTTCGTGTAGTATCCCACGATGGCTCCTACGCCAGAGAGAGAATTGTAATCTCCTCCGCGGTAGGACCTTTTCATCCAGCTGCCATCCGCGACAACTGGAATAAACGGTAGATTGGATTCTGCATGTACGTCGCCTCTTGATATAGCTAATTCTTTCTCCTCTTTTCCTGCATCTTCCATTTCGCGTTGTGCGGCCACTTCGAGGGCATCGATTAGGTCATTCTGACATTTCTCGTAGATCCTTTTCGTCATACAGGATACGTTCACGGCAGTCAGTATGTCCTCCAGTTGATTATATCCGCCGCCCGTCATCATTGTTGCGGAAACAGCGGCGCGGTTGATATCCATAGTGGCATCACTCTTCCGAAGACAGGATATGTGCTCTGTGTATTTGCACATTTTGCACTCTACATAATACACATTTTCTAGTCCATTCCGTTGACATCTAATTATTTCAAAATGTTCGATGCCACAGCCAATAGTGGAATGTTTTCCAAGATTTTGTATTTGTTCGAAAACATACGGAAAATCAACGAAGTCTACTCCTTCTGAAATTGGATTTTCCGGCTGTTCTGGTTCTGTATTTTCTACCACCCAGTAATCAGCATCGCTTCCAACATCTTGAGTCGTTTCGTCGTTGATGTCTCTTACGGATTGTATCTCATCGCTGTCTCTGTCGAAATCTATTTCTTGCACAATTCTTTCTTCGTTCGACTCGAAATGCACATCTTCTACAATTTCCTCTTCGTCCGCATTGAAATTTATTTCTTCAATAATATCTTCTGCGTCCGTATCGAAATGTACTTCTTCTACAATTCCTTCGATAATTGGAGAATCTTCAAAATTTTCATCCGCAGCAGATGTGCTTGGATGTGTTCCGTATGAGATACCTGCTTCCGCCACGGTATCCTGAATTACAGTGAGGCACGCTGTGTTCTTCAATCGTTGCCTGCACGTAAAGAGTCAATAATCAGTGACACGTGGCACATATATAGAAATAAGAAAAACATACAGCAGAAAAGAAAATCAAGCATAGTAAAAGAAGATATACAGTAAAATCTCGATGTAAGCGAAAGCCTCGGAACGATACCCCTGTACGTGTGAGACAATACTAACGCAATCAAAATTTAAAATTTGTATTTTTGGTTTCATTTTCATGAAACTTCTACCAACATGTTTGTTACAATCTCCTAATTAAAATGATACCAAATACAACATAAATCGGACAACTTTTACTTATCGTGAATACGAATCGTTTATATTTATATAATTATCCAAACCATATCGTGTTTGGTGTCATTTTAATCAGAAAGTCCTCACAAATATGTTGGTAAACAATTTATAAAGAGAGCCAAAAATAAAATACTTTTAATTGTGAACCTCGTTTGTATCGGTGTTGTCTCTCACCGATTTTCAATTTCGGATCGGGTTATACGATCGGCCCCCGAGCCATATTACACGCTTCACTGGTTCCAAGAGGGAACACTCCAACTAAGGGTGATATAAATTAACACCAATCATACATAGTCATGATTTTAAACCCTAATCGAGATGTTACTGTGGTTCCTATATTTTTAGAAGTTTGTCGATAAAAGCCTCGAACGTAGGAGAAGAGAGCGAGTGGAAAAAAGGACTGCCGATTGTCTTCAACTTTTTCATTCGCTATACTTCTCTGCGGCCGAAACATATTACCACTAAATATGTGTTATTCAAATTATACCGTGTTTGGTGTCATTTATCATTACAGAAACATCACAAATGTTACGATGCTATGTTCATGAAAATATTGTTATTGCATTACTGTGAATATCATTCTAATTTATCTTCGCGATACGAAGAAGGACGTGATACAAATGTTCTTCTTAGACAACGTGATCCCCTCGCTACGCAAACCGAAGGACATGCACTTTTGGCCCGTTTTCTTTTCACACGCACACATCTGCACAACCGTCTCTGCTACTCGCAAGCGGAGGCAGCCACAAGCAGACATGCTGTGCTGCGATACGCGGCTGTGTGTGTGCGGAGGCACGCGTGCACTTGACCGCGTGTGAAAAAGAATACTTTTCGCATTTCAATCCTGGGTAATTCAACGCAAAATCGGACATTTTTCGGAGTACCATTTGGGATTTTTGTGAAACTTGCATATGTTGTAGTCTTTAGTGATACATAAATGTATTTCAAAGCATATTTTAAATTTTCAACATTGTGGAAATTGACTTTGTTTCCATTCAATTATAACTGTTGAACTAAGAGAAAGGTAAGAATGACCCGATATGAAAGTGTATAACTGTCAAGACAAATTCAACCATATGGTGTGCTATGACTTTCAAGGCCACCGAAGATTATGAATGAAAGAAATAGATAGTTGTATATTGTAGCACGCACGGCTGAGTCTGTCGAGCCGGTGCTGGACGGCGCAGCGTCACATTCAATTAATTTTCATGCCACCAATTCTAAAGTGTTCGCGTTTCTGAAAACGTGACCATAAAGAGCACAAGTACGGCTGTATCCTCATTTTTTTCAAATTTTTAAATAGTGCCTTGCTAGTATAAAATTGCATTTGTTTAAAACAATTTCAGAAGGAATGGTCTAAAATTTTTTTTTTTAAGAGACATCATTTTTATTGGGTACTTTTCCCCAGTGTAAGCACTCAAAAGCACATTCTTACCTGTCTCTTTGTTCAACAGTTATAATTGAAAACAGTCAATTTCCACAATCTTGAAAATTTTTAAACTCGCGTGGAATGACCCTCCTTGAATGTCTAGAATACTGTAGAGAGAGAGAGAGAGAGAGAGAGAGGGGGGAGAGAGAGAGAGAGAGAGAGAGAGAGAGAGAGAGAGAGAGAGAGAGAGTTGGTAATAATACAATTGAAATGGTACAGCATTGTACATGACACACAGGACCATATTTCTAATAAATTATACCCTGAAGAAATAAAAATATTGCCAAAAAAACATTTTGTCCTTTTGCGCATTCAGACAATACTCCGCAGAGAGGATAGACCGGAAATCCAAATCATTGTCATATTTTTAACGTTGTACCTCAATTCAACGAGGGGCTGCAGGGTGGTCTTTCGTTTTATGGAACGTTGTAAAATAACGAAGAAACGAAGGGTCCGAGAAACACGTGTCGTTTGCCTTTCGCGAAATAAACCCTACTTGACCGCGCCGATGTTGTAGATCCGTCTGGTTCTCGTCCACGAGCACGCTTTCCAGCACATCACCCTGTCTGTTTAGATAGCTTTTCGAAAGCGTGGTACTGACCTCGACTTTCGTTACCCTCGCACAAGGCGAGTCGATGGGGGCGCGCGAAGAATTGTTTTCGATTTTTCGGCAAGGGCTGCCTGCCTGTAGCACAGATGGGCAAAATTTTTGCCTGTACGGCCCTTGGGGTCAGTTGGATTTTAGCTTGAGTCAGAACAAATATAATTAGTTTTCTTACGTCCGGATAGATGTTTGTGGTACTCAGGAATGCATGAAAAATTTCACGATCGATATTGCCAGGAAACGGGACCGTTACGTTTGTTTATTGTAGATTAAGTCAACCCTACACATCGGTGGGGATACCGATTACATATTACCCGGACGAAATCCCAACATAGATACATAGCGAGAAATCGAAATACCATCCTGTGACACGTCAATAAAAGAATATACTGTTCTATTACAAAAACTAACTGGACCTTGACATCGCTTCCAGTACTTCATTCTTTAAAAAAAAGTTTGTACCATTATGTCGGATGGGACTGATACTAAACAGGAATGTATTAAACAATTTTCACTTATTGGAGTAATTTGTAAGTAAGAAAACATTAAAAAGGGGACAGTGTTACACGTATTCAATAAATTCTGTCTCATCGTCCCTCTAGGTATAGGTATTCAACGAACGGTATTCTCCGATGCTCGCGGTTACTTCGTCGCTGTCAATGGGTCGTAAAAGAGAAGGATAGAATGAAGGTCGTAGCAGTCGAGAAATAAAGCCAGCGCCTCGGCTGCTAACACAGATACACAGTGTTGCCAGTGCAACGTTATGCGGGACCACTTATTTAGCGGAGGGGGAACACCTAAACGAGTGGTGGTAACGTGTGCGTCAGTGACGTCATCACGCACACGTTACAACCACTCCTGTAGATGTTCCTCTCCGCTAAATAAACGGTCCTGCGTAATGTTGCTGGCAACCCTGCAGATACACAACAATCTTTCAATAGCAATAACGGCTCAACTTTTTTACGTTTAATTTTTTCTGCATAAACATTTCTTTCAAATATTCATAACATTTTCCTGGTTATGGAGTCATTCCACGTGAACTCGGACACTTTTCGGAGTAACATTTCGGATTTTGGTGCAACTTGGATATGTTGTAGTTTATTAACATATCTCGAAGGATTTTTGAAAATTTAAAAAATTGTGGATGTTGCAGCTCTTTGAAATGTAGTGTTTACTTTTTTCCAAAAATTGTAACTTTTGCACTAAGAAACTGATAAAAATGACCTTTGGGTGCTTACACTGGAGATATAAGAGTACCTAATAAAAATTATTTTACTTCGAATTTGTGACCATTTATTTTGCAATTCTTGTAAACAAATGCAGTTTTACAATTGAAGGCACCCTTTTAAAAATTTGAAAAAATAGGAGGATATAGCCCTGTTTGTCCTCTTTACGGACATGTTTTAAAAAACGTGGGCATTTAAAAATTGGCCAAATGAAAATTAATTGAATGTAATGCTGCGTCAAATCGCACCGGCTCGACTGACTGAGCCGTGCGATACTCGCAGCGGCCAAGCGGCTATATCTGCTATTCTTATACAGTGTTCTATAATATGATAAGTATTTGTAAAAAACTGAAGAAGGAAAATTTTCTTCTGTTTTTTATACACAACATAATACGGTCTATCATCTTTTGGTGTTCGCGATATTTTCCGTGAATCGAAGGTGACCTTCCTAATAATTTTTATTAGGTACTCTTATATCTCCAGTGTAAGCACCCAAAGGTCATTTTTATCGGTTTCTTAGTTCAAAAGTTACAATTTTTGGAAAAAAGTAAACACTACATTTCAAAGAGCTGCAACATCCACAATTTTTTAAATTTTCAAAAATTCTTCGAGATATGTTAATAAACTACAACATATCCAAGTTGTACCAAAATCCGAAATGTTACTCCGAAAAGTGTCCGAGTTCACGTGGAATGATCCTATGATGAGAGCAAATATGATATAATGTCGACCATTTTTGGTCGAAACCGATATTACATCGTGTAACGTGTACGAGAAAATCTGTGTGAAAATATCTTGCTACGAAATAGAATTCGCTTTCAGCGTAGTAGTATCCACAAGTGGAGGGTACTTTAGAAGTCATAAACATTGCCCGGAGTGGGCCAAAGGTTTCCAGTGAGGCCTGGAGAATGTTTCGAAGAATGCGCTTTTCAATGAAAGAATTTTGCTGAAGATACACATGGACGTATATATTGCGGACAAAATTCAACAAAAGAAAAAGCACTGTGTATTTCGTATTCCACGAGTAACTACATATGCTGAACATCGAATCGCAAATCATTGATGACTGTCGCTAATTTTAAACATTATCTTCTACGTCACATAAATAGAATTTAAAGTGCATGTTTCATCCATTCGAAGCTACGTACAACGATTGAAATAGTCGCAACTGCATTATAAAGGAAGCATACCTAACGAAACGCGGATAGTTTGAAAGTTTTATGCTAATAAAACGCATATAGTTTCTATAACATATATAACGAAATTTAAAATTTCTACATTTCGTCTCATCGGCATGAAAGTTGCAGGAACGTGCTGTTGACATTTTTTCACATCAAAATGAGTCCAAACACGATATAAATCGGATTATTAATTAATTAAATAATGATGAACATGCGTTGCGGTGCGCATAGCATAGAATATGCGTACGTAAAGCGTGAAAGATAGCTGTGTTGATATACATACATATTTCAAGAATATGAATAATACTATATTATATACAATAAAATACCGTGCTACTACTACTACTACATCTCAAACTATGACTTCATACAAATCTGTACCATAAAACGTAACTTACCTTTCTAGACGTTTTTTATTTTTTCTGGACAAACGCTTTACAGATAGCATAGGGCGCTTCCTTTTTATATCACCCTTCGAATTGCGCTGGTTTCTGGCATCTGCGGCTTCATTCTTTGATTCCATGGCAATGGAATGATCACACACACTTATCAACACTACAGTGACGAACCACGCGGAAATGGAACAATTCACAAATTATGAATATTCCATATATCAATATCCGCGCATCAAATAAAAGCCCGATTGCTTTCTCCGTCTTCACCGTAGTGCAAACGACAAGAAACTGATCAGCTAGCGTTGTCGGTGCATTGGTTACAGATGCTGAGAGGCTAAACAGAAAATGGTGGGAAAGGGACGGATATACGCGTCCTGTTCCTCTCTTTCTCATTAGGATTGGTGGTATGCTGATACATTTACGTAGATTGTATATCTATTTCCGGGAATACTGTCTGGTGCTCAGAAATGTGCACAGGAAAGAATTTTTGATTATCCTGTGCATACTCTTTTGACGTATCACCGACTTTATTAGCGAGGAATTCATATTTCGTTCTACCATTATCCTTTCCCATTTGCCTGACGGTGATGAAGGAACACCCGCAAGTATGCGCGAGCACGCGCCGCGTTTTCAAACCTTTGCGCATTCGAACTTTTACGCGGGCCGATGACGCTCTGCTCGGTCCTTGGTGCGAGTGAAATACAAAATCTTGAGGGAGTGAGAAAGGCAATTTGGGCCCTGTCCACCCTTGAGGGTAGCAAAGGCTCGAGCGTCAGAAAAAAAGCGACTGCCAACCAGTACAGATCGTAAGTACCTTCGCGCTTGCTATCCCTGTCTTTTTCACTATATGTGCCGGTTATTCTGAAAGTGGGCCACGTCCAAATTTTTCGTTTGTTACATTTCACTTATTTCTTATGTATTCTATCAACGTGATATATGATAAACGTAAAGTTCAATTTCTTTCCTTTTTAAATTTCGACCGACGCCACTTTCATAATAACTGACATACTTTTACATTTTATTTCCAAACCAAGACTGTATTTAGACATATTCCGGGTAAAGTTTCCGATTACCGTCATAGTATTGTTGTAATTTTTTGTGCAAAATCTATCGTGTGAACTGTGATTGTTTGAGTGTCCGCGTGTTTCTCAAGCTGCGTATCGCCATTGCGAGGCTGCTTCGCATGGCACACCTCGCGGAGTGGACAGTCTGGAGACTACCTCGACCATGTTTATTTTACGAGGCATCAGCAGTCGATTTTTCGACGTGCTCAAAGGTGCCTCGCAGCCCCATGATCACAAATCGCATGGCTCGGGCGACGCAAATATCCTGCTGGAGGTAGCGCGAGACTGTCGCACGCGCCTCCCTCGCAAAGTGATCATGATCGAGGTAGTCTCCAGACTCTCCACTCCGCGAAGCGTGCCTCGCGCGGCAGCCTCGCAATGTCGATATGCAGCTTCACGCTCAGAGATTCGTGTATTCATTCTCATGTAGACCAGAGATGGGCAAAAATAATATCTAGATATACTCGAATAAAAGATACTTTACGTTTATTCGTTATTCGCAACTTTGAATAACACGATTTATCTCCATTCGAAACATCACGGATAAATAAATTTATTCGAAGTGAATTTAGTCGAAAGATAATTTCTGTTTTCGAGGATCTTTTATTCGAACTGTCGAATAAGGTTTTCATCTTTGTCCGCAGTTTGTTCGACTTTTCGGTCGCGACCGCGTGATCCGCGTTCTTTTGTCACGCGACTTCTACGAAAACGCAATGCCGCACGTCCAACAATGCCGTGTCGTACGGACCCGTCGGTGATCACCACGCGGCGATGCCGCGTCTCTTACATAATACAAATTATTTCAGTTAAAGAAGACAAATTTTTGACCATTGATTTTGCAATTGTTCTGAACAACTACAATTTCATAGTAGCACGGCGTTACTGAAAATTTTGAAAAAAATGTGGATATAGTCCTATTGGTCTTATTTACGGACAAGTTTTCAGAAATACGGACACTATAAAATTGGCCACATCAAATTTAATTGAATGTAACGGTATACGTACAGTATACAGTCAGTCACGAACGTCTTCGTACACTTGCAAAATTTAAAACATTTAAAGCAAAAACGCAAAAAGAAGCAAGGGTTTCGAGTATATTTCAGATATTAACTGATTTATTAGTTAAAATTAAACAAATTATGTAAAGATGACGATGTATTTTACACTTGTTTCCACGAAAATATAAATAGACCGATAGTACGATTTTACATTTACGAAAATCCGCATACAGTTAGCATGGGTAATTCGGGTATATTAAACTGAATAGAATTTGCTATGATAATAATTACAAGAATAATAATCAAATTTTGTTTTGCAAAAGATATTGTGATTTTGTGTTCCGGTTTATTTGCATTTTCTAGTAAACAAATGTAAGAAACATCGTCAGTTTTTCACAATCTATCTAAAGTTAACCAATAAATAAATTAATGTCCATCAAACTTCCAAAACCGTAGCTTTTTTATAGTATTCGAAATTTTTCCGACGAAGATTTTTCCGACTTTTAGAATTTATGGATTATTAATAAACTTGCGAGATCCATTCGATTGAAAAGAGTTCAAACACGGTATAAATTGGATTATTTCTAGAACTATAAATAATTAAATATGAATGTAACATTTCTAATGTAAAAGAAATAGTTTTTTCACTGTTTCTTCGACTCTGTTTTAGATGTCAGATAAAGGAAAGGATAAGATGGCTGAGGAGAAAGAAATGACTCCGTCGCGAAGGCGGAGTCGAACGAGTGACCAGACTCCGCCGCGGAGAGAGCCGACTCCGTCCTCGCGACGGAGTCCGCGAAGAGAGCCGACTCCGTCCTCGCGACGGAGTCCGCGAAGAGAGCCGACTCCGTCCTCGCGACGGAGTCCGCGAAGAGAGCCGACTCCGTCCTCGCGACGGAGTCCGCGAAGAGAGCCGACTCCGTCCTCGCGACGGAGTCCGCGAAGAGAGCCGACTCCGTCCTCGCGACGGAGTCGGCTGAGAGAACCGACTCCGTCAATATCCAGGTGGTTGGAGGTGACATTGCAATGTCAAAAGCAGGTATGTAGATACGTAGACGATCTCGCGCAAACATTTCTTACATTCTCATGAAAGTTTTTAGATTTATGTTTATTTTTCATATTACAGAACAGCGAGCTCAAAAAGGAGCTGAGGAAATTAAAATATGGAGGGGGAAGAGGAGGAAGAGGACGAAGAGGAAGTGGAGGAAGAGGAGGAAGCGGTAGGAGAGGAGGAAACGGTAGGAGAGGAGGAAGAGGAGGCAGAGGAGGAAGAGGAGGAGCAGGATGTACTATATATAATTTTTATAATTAAATTTTAAAATAAATAATTTTTTCTCATATTTTTAGTCGAAAGCCTTTCATCCGTCGACCATGAATAATTTTCTCGTATTTATTAGTACTTTAGTTGCGAATCATATATTTAGTCGAGAAAGTACGAATAAACACGAGAAAATTATTCATGGCCGACAATTGAATTCCCCACGTTTCAAATAAAAATTGGCTCGGGTTATAATGCTCATCTCTGGTATTTTGCCATATAATTGAGGCAGTGAGAGCAACAACGGACTAACCCACATTTTTTTCAAAAGTGAGTTAGTAGCAATAACGTATTCCAATAGGCTCTAGTAATCATATCGATGGCTTAGTGCACACATATTGTATTTCCACTTTTTATGAAATTTGAGTTTTTATATGCAAGAAATAGTGCTTGACTCTTTCTTTATGCTGCATACAAATTACATTTTTATCTTTTTTATAAATTCATCAAAAATGATATTTTTGTTTATTGTATGTCCCTGAATTTATTATGCTGAGTGCACACATGTTGTGTGTCCATGCCAGAGGATGAAAATAGTTTTGGAAAAATGTGACAATAAATAAAAAAATTTTAAAGTCTTCCTATATCTACCGCGAATTACTTTTTTATTCCTGTTACTTTAAAAATAAATATAATATTGAAGTGAGATTATTTCCAGTATTATTCCTTTTATTCATTTTTATATAATATCATTCAGTATAGTATGTCCTGCTCTGTACTTGGTTACAATAGCATGTCCAACTTCCAAGCATTATTGTCGAGTTATTATTATAATTTTGCAGATTCTAACTTATACTACTAATTACATACTTTCAGTGATACCTATATTACAATAATGCAAAAAGTATTTATGTAATTATAAAGTACCATTGAATGTTTGACCCTGTTTTTCTCAAAAACGCTAAAAGTGGACATACAATATGTGTGCACTAATTGTAAGCCATCGATGTACAGTAGGAAATTTTTTTTAATGTAGGTTAGTCCGTTGTTGTTCTAACTGCCTAAATTACTATGACATAAATACGACAGCGATTTCAAGTGATGTATATGTAACGGTAAAAGCGTTAATTTAGTAAATGTATACAATCCCCAGCAGTTCCTATGTCAATGTATGCCTAAAATGAATATAACCTAACCTACAATCGTCCGAAAATGCATACATTGACTCCATCATGCTTTTATTGCGGCTCGTATATTCAGCTATCGCTTCAGTTTTGCTATGAATCCACGTTGGCAGTCCTCCCGAGTAGGCGCCATCTCGTATCTACTACCTCAACTAAATTTGTCACGTGACTTGCTCTGTATTATCGCCAATATGGCGGAACTCTGATTTGGGAATGCAGTCACGATTTTTCGTTTTTCGTTCTTATATGAGCAGATTTTGGCCTAGGAGAGGTCTCATTCGAAAGAAGAAGATTCAATGCGGAGCGCTCTGCTCACCGTTTGAGTCACAAAACTCTTTTAGTGACCTAAAAATGCTTGGATTCTGCGGGGATATTTTGTCGACGTTTGCTTTACTTTGGACACTGATATTATTACATATCAACACAATCTCGTTGAACCATGAGCAGAGCGCTCCGCATTGAACCTTCCTCTTTCGAATGAGACCTCGCCCAGCCCCAAATCTGCTTATATAAGGACGAAAAACGAAAAATCCCGAACCCATGTTTCGGGCCAGATTGTGTCGGTATACAGCGCGCTGCATTACCCGTGTCTACCCCCTTAAGTACTCTTATTTCCCTACTGAAAGCACCCAAAAGCTCATTCTTATCTGTCTCATTGTTCAAAAATTACAATTTAATGAAAAAAAGTAAATTTCTACAATTTTGAAAATTTTGAAATATCCTTTGAAATACGTTTATACATCACTAAAGACTACATCATATCCAAGTTTCAACAAAATCCCAAATGTTACTCCGAAAAGTGTAGTGACATGCAACGTTGCCAAATTTCCGAAGGGAAGTCGGTTTCGACCACTATCGTACGTATGTACACTGGACTCAGAAATATCGTTCCAACTACCAGAAATGATGGCTGGAGGAGGTACCCCTTCCATGACGCCGACCGGACTACTGAAATTGCGCCAGCTGGATGCGCGTGATTATTATGTGGTTCACTCCTTGAAGTGACACAAAATATAACCTATATACAGGGTGTCCGCAGGAAGAAGGAACAGCTGGATATCTCCTAATGTATTGGAAATAAAAAAATAAAAAAAATATGGCGTTGCATGATTCAAGGGGGCCAATTTATTAGCTCAGACGATTTTTTTTCGATTATTATTTTAAATGATACGATGGTCTAGTTCGATTTTTTAAATGGGAGGGGTACAAGTTCGATTGGTTAGGTTAGGAGGAGTGAAAGTTGCTAGACTAAATTTCAACCATAGGGAGCAGATTGTATCAGAACCAATCCAACTTGCATCCCTCCCAAAAGAACCGGCCATCCGAGCGTAGAAGCAAGTGCGAAATAAAAGTAACGATGCGCTTCTCGATACCGCAGATGTACCTACCTAAGTAGCATTTCTGACGGAAAAGAATTGTCCAGCCTTTGGGCCTGCCATTTCTGGCGTAGACCTTTGGCAGGTAAGTATCCATTTCAACAGGCAGTGCCACCCGTGGCGCCAGTAAGACCGCCCCCGGTTTTTGCCATTCCAGAGGGGTTTCTTGCAGTGAAAATCAGTAAATTTGCAAGCGCAATATCTTAAAAACCAGTGGAAATAAAGTGTATACATTAAAGCTTATTGAATTTGTCTTGGAACGCACTATCAACTCAGGTCTTCAAAAAAAATAGTTCCATTTGAAAAACCGAACTTGACCATCGTATCTTTTAAAATAATAATCGAAAACAAAATTCGTTCGCGCTAATAAATGGGCCACCTCGAACCATGCAATTCCCTATTTTTTTATATTTTTATCGACAATACTTTAAGAGATATCGCGCTGTCCACTCCTTAGTGGGACACCCTGTATATGGCATATGATTATAAATGTTTAGTGGCTACTTCGTTCGATTACGCTACATTCGTGAACCTTTTATCATTCTTTCAAAACGTTATTATTACGCCGCAACAGTATCTTTAGGAAATCGGGTATAGCATATAGGTTATATTTTCTGTCACTTCGAGGAGCCGACCACATAATAACCCGCGCATCCAACCTGCGCATTTTCAGTAGTGGATTTCATGAGCGGATTTTCTGTCCTCGAAGTGACAGAAAATATAACCTAATTGCCATACTCAATTTCCTAAGTATCTACTGTTGCGGCGTAATAATGATGTTTTGGAAGGGTGGTAAAGTTCACAAATGTAGCGTAAAAGAACGACCCTCATAGCCAGATCTGGCAGCAGAATCTGACGTCAGAACTGCAGGAGTCTGTGTCCGCATTTGGCTGCGTTCTGATGTGCAGAGCCTGAGGTGCAGTGCCTGATGTCAGATGGACAGCAGATCGGCAGCAGATTTCGCCGTCTGCTAGGCACAGCAACAGCGCCATCTGAGGTCCAGAATTACCAAGCAATTGCCTACGCGTGACGTCACATGGCCGCCCGTACCCGCGACGTCACACGGACGTGGCTACGCACCAACACATGTGTACCTATAGGTGTATCCCCACCCTTTCTACTGCGCGTAGAGAATTTGTAAGCAGCAGTTTAGGAGCAGCTTCTGAGGTTCTGCTCATAGGTTATGTGAGCCGCAGTTTATGAAATGAGTTTTCTATTTATATTTCTAAAGGTATGTATTTTGCGTTTAATATTTACAATTACAACGTGCACATATATTAACATTTAATATTTACAATTAGAAATGGTGATAAGACAATTTTCTCGAGAACGAAGGGCGATATCAGAAAATTTTATTCTATATTTTCGACTTATGTTTTTACGTAGAATCACCATATCCCCGCATGTGTTGACTCTGAAAAGAAATACAATATTAGTATAAAATTGAAACGATACTGGGAAAGTACTGATAAATGAGTGTTTTATTAAACGAGCGCTGAAAAGTGCCGATTGTTGTTCCTTGTGAACTTCGAGAGGTAGTTCCCGTTGTATTCGATTAAAACGGGCAGTGAAAAGTACCGTTTGGTCTCTTCGCCACTGTAAAAGGAGACACGTCTCTACTTTTAATGGGCATATTTCTGAAAAATAAAATATATACCGCAGTTAAGAGTCGTTTTCACGTGACAGTAAATCGTGACTTTTACGGTCATGACACTAAATGTCGTAATTTTTAAAACGAACCTTCAGAGGTCATCAGCTTCTTCTTCGGGCTGCTGGTCGCTCCAAAAATCGCGGCGCCTCTGGAAATCAGTCGAGGCTGTCGTCGCTCGTGGACCACGCTTTCTGCTGCGGACTCTTTCTTTCGCGGTCCGAAGTGCTCGCTGCATCGAGACTTGAAAATCTGATCGGAGCGGCTTGCCGAAATGCGGGTTCCCAGACACCGCTTCTGAAAAAGTAATGCGCGCAAAGTACGTTAGCATGATTATGTATAAAAACATGAAGATGCTTATTGCTTCGTACCGTAAATCGCCATCGTTATACGAGTTTTGTACAACGGTCGTTGTCCTGTTCGGCCGAACCACGTGAAGGATGTTGTCACGTCGTCGATGAGGGCCTCCTTCATACAAAAATCGACCGCAGCCTTCAGGTTGAACCCACCAACGTATTTGAAGTATTGAACCTAAACAAAGTAAATAAATATTGATGTAAGTATGTATTATATAAAAGTAAATAAAAGCATAATTTCGTTTTCACTTACAACTTCGGAATACGTTTCGTCATCGACGGTCTCGAAACACTCCACCTCCTCTGGTGACGATAGACGAATGATGGCTGGTTTTCGTGGTAGACCGTTACGGATGGGTTGGACACGTTGCAGAACACTCTCCATCAGAGTATTCATTCTTCTGCAAGCAGAACGGATGCAGACGTAACGTATTAATAAACACGACAACATGCGATACTTACGTCAGCTCCACCTCCATGGATCCAATACGATCATGCAGGCTTCTGCGAACATTAACATTTATAAGAAAATGTCCTTACAGTAATATTTTTATAGCAAAAAAAAAGGACCTGTAAATTTACCCATTATCAGGAGGTTGGGTCGGCGCTATATTCTGCTGCAACGGCTCACTGTGGATCACAGTGGCGCATGCAGACGACGATGTCCCTGGATCTGCGAATCCTTCGAGGACAGGAACACTGACCGCATAAGTATTCTGAAACACAGAAATATTGGGGTTAACACTAGGAACACCGTGTGACGATGTTGAACCCTGTTCCTGCAGGACCATCCTCAAATCATGGATGTCCTGATCGATCGGTGGTCTCGGCGTGGTCGACGTCCTTCGCCGTTTCGGAGTTTCCTCCTCCGAAGAAGTAGTTAAATAGCGTGTGGGTTTCGTGACCACACGTTTCTCTCGTTGACTCATGTCGGTCTGTAAGTAAAAAAAGTACATGTTACAATACTTAACAAAGGCGTGTTAGCTGCTTTTTTAACATTTTACATGCAATATTTTATGCACCACCTATTCAAGACGAACCTATATAACGTGCTACTCAATAAGTGAAGTGTAACTCGGCAAAGGCTACAACAGTAGAAAACGTGAAAATGTCCCATGCAGAAATATTCGAACCAAACGATAAAATAACTCATCACCAGAGATTAACAAGGATACGTGTAAGTATGGTTTTACTTGTGAAGAGCAGTACAAAAGAAGAAAATGTAAATATTATATCACGTCACTCACCAGAAAATAGTCGTAACTTACCAAAAACAGGAGACGAAACTAAATAGGGAAAACGATTTTTCTTTTTTTTTACATGGTGGAAATCCCTAACGGATATCTCACCCCCGTGGGAGGGGTGAGATTATGTGGGGCTTGCACCCACTAAAACCACCATGGTGACTGCCTAACGCAAGAGGCTCACACAAGGAAGAGGGACTAGCAGCGAGATACTTCTAACGATAATAAATATTGAAGAATTTGAATACTACGGCTTCTCGCTGTGTGTAATAACGGCAACGACATAACTACGAGGTTCTAAGGCGATGGGATCGTCGTTATTGCCAGTGGGCATATTACCGTGAAAAGGCATTCTAAAACATTTGGCGCGAACCTGATCGGGGGATATATACAAAATGTCTTGGCTCAATGTAGCGCATTTATATACGCCAAGAGCCGAAAACATTATGCCGAGATCATAAAAATCATCGACCTCTAGAAATTTTGTAATACCTAAACTATAGGAGTTATCGGAGGACATGCTAATATTAAAAATTAAGCTGATGGAGCCGTCAACGTGTGACGTCGCGGGTACGGGCGGCCATGTGACGTCACGCGTAGGCAATTGCTTGGTAATTCTGGACCTCAGATGGCGCTGTTACTGTGTGTAGCAGACGGCGAAATCTGCTGCCGATCTGCTGTCCATCCGACATCAGGCACTGCACATCAGGCTCTGCACATCAGAACGCAGCCAAATGCGGGCACAGACTGCTGCAGTTCTGACGTCAGATTCTGCGCTCTCGTGCTAGACCCTGCTCCCAATCTGATGTCAGATTCGAGACAGATGGTTATCAGGGGAAATACATTTGTTGCCATATAGCATATACATAGGTTATATTTTCTGTCACTAAATAAAAATCGTTTACCATAAATTTTTTTTTTATATTTTTTTTATTTTCTAGTGTTTAGTGTTTGTGGATTTACATTTCACAGATCAGACTTTTTTTTAGAAATATCTTTTATTGTTTTATATAGTTTAACAGTTTGCTTAAACGTCACTAAAAAATAATTCTTTTCTTGTACTACAATTTCAATGGTGATATAGGTACTACGAACGCCTGCAAAGTTTTAGTTTTACTATTTGTACATACGTGACGAATCATTTCTCGATAAATTATGTATTTTCGGTAATCGCGATGTGACTGGCGATGGCGTACCGAACGCAGAAGCTTTTTGTCGTTTTGTAAAGTACGCAAGTGGGTGATTTCAACTCATTTGGATTTGTGGTTATGGGTTATATTTATTGAGGATTGTGTAATTTTTTCACCCCATCGGGTTAATTTTTTTTTTAAATATTGTAATGTCATCCAAACTACACACGCCTGCAAAGTTTCAAGACAATTGGATAGTCGGAAGTGGGTTAGGATCCATTTCGGTTGGAATGGACAATGTTGTATATACGGTTCATTCTATGCCAAGCGGATCACTTTGAACACTCAATGTCTGAGATTTATATATTATAGTGCATGTGAAAATAAGAGGGGTTCAAGTTGTCACATTTTGCCACATTCAAAATTGTTTTATAAATACAGACCCTCAAAGTACGCAACTTTCATCGATTTTTTGGAAATTACCTTTTGAATTTGGCAAAATGATTATTTAAATCCTCCTTATTTTCACATGGACTCTAACATATTTCAATTTGAACAAAATCCCAGGAGTTTATCCAGATATTATCTTTGTCCATCTCTGTTCTCTCTAAAATAGTAATAGGGGAAATGCGGCAACAGCGCGATGTGACTCCCCGTACGTATCGGCAACTATGTCTTTCCAACATTTACCGGCTAGCTTGGACTTCCACCGGTTCTGATGGTACATGGCGCGAATATATCATCAGCGTCGGTGACGGAGAATCCTTGAAGCATAATTCTGTCATTTCTCGAGTTTGCCTCAGTACACAATTCATAAATTCATTATTATATCAACGTACGGTGCTTATTAGCGTTCAAACGCACCAGACTCGTCTGCACGAATGTCTACTGGAGGCAACTATACCTGCAAAAACTTCCTTCTTGTCGATTCCAAGACGAAAGTTGGTTAAAAAGATTTGTTTACTACATCGCGTATACGTACACGCTTTTCCTAGCTTGTGTGAGCGTACGCCCACATTCAAGGCCCGGTGAGACGGCAGCCTTAACATTTATGGTTGAAAATAAAAAATACACGTTTCGTTTAGTCTTCATAAATAAGAAATGTTCGATATACATTTAAATTTTCAAAATTAAAAAAAAAATCGGACATGAAATCTTGCAATTTTTAGGCAATCGAAAAGAAACTATGATTCAAATAAAAAATTCGCACTGTCAAAAAAACTGAGTAATAGTGTATCTTATAGCCATGCAAAATTTGAAGTAAATCGGTTGAATAGTTTTTGAGTAATCGTGGGTATGTTACGAGCCGGGACTGTGGCAACGCGAGAGGCCGGCGAAAAGGGTATTTCCCAAGGAATACGGTTTATGAGTTTGTTAGTTAGAGGGCGGACGAACCTGATGCGAAATCAGGGAGCCGCTCGGATTATCGGATACGAGGACGAATCTGATGCAAAATCAGGGAGCCTCTAGGAATGGAGTCAAACACGGACGAACCTGACTTTAATAATCAGGGAGCCGCAGGAGGGTGATTAGTTGTGAACGAACCCGATTCGAAATCGGGGAGTCACTAGGATGATGTGCACAGACGAACTCGACGCCGAGTCGAGGAGCTGTTAGGAGGTTGGATTATTCACAGACGAACCAGGTGCGTAGCCAGGGAACTGTTAGGAGTGTGGTTGACTTACAGACGAACCTGATGCGAAATAAGGGAGCTGTTGGATACGGACGAACCTGATGCGAAATCAGGGAGTCGCGGGAAATGTTAGTGTTGCCTCGTAACTCTTAATTGAAGTTTGATACAACTCGAGCGGTAAAGTTGTATCTGTGGGTATGTGCTACTAATATTATAAGGATTGCTGGGTAAAAGATGGGTTTAACGAATCTACTCGATTTACAATCGAACACCATTCATATATTCAATAATTAGTTATTGTACAAATGTAAGTGTCGGGATTGGTTATTTAAATAAATAATGTCAATTACCACTAGGTTGCACGGTGTTGACGCACTGGCGATGCGGGGCGTACGAGTGGCTATTTCTAAATGCCATATATAATAGAATATAAACCGGACTCGCGGATTCAATGAGGTTAACTTGTGATTCTGACGAGGGCTCTAGCCCGAAGGTTGCTAGACCAGATTTTATTAGGACCAACCGGATTTGCATCCTTCCCAAACGGCTGCCCTCTTGAAGAGGCCCTCTTCACAGAAATACCTCCTCCCAATGCTCACCTTCTCTCGCACGGAATACGTCCCCGCATGCTTTTGTTTTGATATTGAAGTTCGTGTTTATACTCGAGAGATAAGGGATTTATGCGAATTTTGAGGGAAGACCACGCGTCGATGGCGGGCTACCCCATTTCTTCCTATGTCTCTCCAGGAAGCGTATCGACGGTGGAATGTAGGTGCGTTGATGTCTGGATGCCAGTTAGTGAATTCAGGAGACGATAGAAACACTATTACAAAACACACATGCACTCTAATATTAAAGTAAATCGTATTCCTCTAGGGTAGGAGTACTGATAATGATCTAACTTGCGCCCTACTTCGCACAGATCGATTACACGGAGCGTAGTCGGGTCACACACTGCACAACTGATACAAAGTGATTCTGGAGCTACGCCCGTCGAAGGATGCGGCCTGGTACCCCGTGGAGGAATACGATTTACTTTAATATTATAGTGCATGTGTGTTTTGTAATAAAGTGTTTCTATCGTCTCCTGAATTCAATAACTGGCATCCAGACATCTACGCTCCTGCAATCCACTGTCAATACGCCTCGTGGAAAGAAACACAGGAAGAAAAGGGGTAGCCCGCCGTCGACGCGTGTTCGTCCCCAAAAATTCGAACAGATCCCTTATCTCAAGAGAGCAACCGTTTGGGAGGGATGAAAATCCGGTTGGTCCTAATACAATCTGGTCTAGCAACTTTCACACCTCCTAACCCTAACCAATCGAACTTGCATTCCTCCCAAAAGAACCGGCCATCCGAGCGTAGAAGCAAGTGCGAACTAAAAGACTATTAAGTTGAAAGTTGAGTCATATTTGCCTACTTCTCTTTGCGTAAAACTCTAAGTAAATTTTATGACGCTTTGAAACATTAACGGTACGCTTCTCGATACCGTAGATGTACCTATCTAGCATTTCTGACGGGAAAGAATTGTCCAGCCTCTGGGCCTGCCATTCCTGGCATAGACCTTTGGCACGTAGGTATCTGTTTCAACAGGCAATGCCGCCCGTGGCGCCAGCAAGACTGCCCGCGGTGCTTGCTATTCCAGCGGGTTTTCTTCCAGAGAAAATCAGTAAATTTGCAAGCGCAATATCTCAAAAACCAGTGGAAATAAAGTATATACATTAAAGGTTATTGTATTTGTCTTGGGACGCACTATCAACTGATCTCTTAAAAAAAAAGTTGCATTTAAAAAACCGAACTTGACCCATCGTATGTTTTAAAATAATAATCAAAGAAAAAAATCGTCTGCGCTAATAAATTGGCCCTCTCGAACCATGTAATTCCATGTAAAAAAAAAAAAATTATCTCCAATACTTTAGGAGGTATCCACCTGTCCAGTCTTCCCTCGGATACCCTGTATATAGAGCTGTACTTATTTAGTCACATTCCCACATACATCAGGACCTGAAAATAGTAACATCCACAAAGTATGATGAATGTAACCCTAAGTTCTTGACTTGCCATCAAGACATTCAAGGGTCCCACCAAATATTTCCCCCTGCTGTTTTTACGTCACTATATCTCTACAGGGCACTATACACCGGTCCGTCTATGTCTGTAGTTGGCCGGCGTTTGGCGAACAACTGCGGCTGCAAGTTCATCGAGACCTCCTCTGGGCTGGCCCACCATGTGGACGAGCTACTGGTCGGCATCCTAGCGCAAATCAAACTCAATCCTCAGCGGCACCGAGACCAAGCAACCAGACGGAAACGTAGCAAGCACCGCAGACGGATCCTGAAGCACCTGCTCGGTTTCAAGAGGAAAACCAAGAGCTGCGAGAACCTCTTCGTTCTCTAACGTTTTCCACGGGGGAGGGGGGATTTGTTTTGTATTAACTGAATCGATTATGTATTCTCCGTAAGATAAGGCGCGCATACACAGAAAGTATGGAGATGCTGGCCTAGAAGGTTTTGAAAAACAAATGTACTATCGATGGTACTAGAAACAGTGAAGTCTTACGTTAGATTGGCTGTAAGTTAGAGTTATAAGTCGTAAGTTAGTATCACGGTCATAATAAAAAGCACGTTTTGATTGTAGGGTGAAGTGCTTGAAATGAAAGGTATGAGGGGAGAGGTTCACGAAGGGGCCACATGATGCGTTACGCCTCAATTTGAATGCAACCTTGTAAATAAGTAAAGAAACTGTAAATATATTATCCATGTTTAGTCTTTCATAGCGCTTCAATAGTTACTTTGTTAAGAGCTCACGATTTCACACTTCTTTCAAGCAAGCAAACACTGGGTACTGTGACAGCCAATCTGTGATCTAAAAATCCGGAGTTAAAGGTTCATTTCAGCAGACCATTACTTTCGCATTTTGTTTCGTTTGAATTTTGTACAGTAAGTAGTATTTTATGATTATATGAAATATAGAAGAAATTCATGAAATTATCACTGTGATCCTTCGTTACGCGATCTTTATTGTTAAATATCTCGTGAACTATTAGGTAAGTGTTCACGTGAAGAACTAACCACAGCCCCAATATTTTTTGGCTCTTTATCTACAGTGACTCGCATTAATATTCGGACACTTTTTAAAATCGCATAATTTTTTTAGAATTGGTCCAAACAACTTGAGTTTTTTTAGCTGATTTCGGGAATTTCGCGATTCTCGACCTTATTCTGCGATCTTTTAAACGTTTGTAGCTCGGAGCAACGTTAATCGATTTTGATGAAATTTTAAGCGCGTATACAACTTACTGTAATCTACAAACGGGTTTTTTGAATTTTTATTACAAGCTCACAAAAAAAAGTTTAAAAATCGACCTTTACTATTCTTTTCGCTATTCCGACCAAATACACTTTTTTAAAAACGACCAAATACGTCATTTAGCAAACTAATCCTTCTAGCTTCTCAAAAAAAACTCAAGTCGTTTGGACCAATTCTAAAAAAGTTATGCGATTTTAAAAAGTGTCCGAATATGAATGCGAGTCACTGTAGCTGCAAAGTTTCGTGAAAATCGGTGAGCTTCATATGCTCTCCTTCTGAAACTTTAAACAGGACCCCATTCTAAACTGGACACTTGAAACTTAATTCCAGCTCTGTCCAACGAAGGGGTCTCTCACGCGCCTGCTTCCCCTTTCAACCATTCCTGCCCCACAGAATATTCCCGGAAAATAAACATTTATCACAATATACACGTGATGCGTAGTGTCCCAGCTTCGTTGGCGACGGAAACGCTAGCCTGTCATGGTCGCCTCTTTAGCGTTGCATGGTATATACTATACAGGGTCATCCGTTAAAACTGCAACCTACGCGCGCGCGCGAACAGAGGAAAATGGCAACGCCACCTCACGGACGCATTCCACTGCAACCTTCACCGGCCCGGCGTTCGGAGCGCTGCCAGCGACCACTGGACAGTAGTGATGCCCGACCTCTGAAAGTTTAAGGGTGGGCTCTTTCAAATTAACGTCGCAAAGAGCTGTGCGGAATTTCCTGGTTCAGGTAAGCAAGCCGCGCGCTCCGCTTTTATGATCGGTTTACCACTCGCACCACAGATTACTGTAATGAGGTTCGAAAACAATGTCGACTGGTCTCGTACCAGTCTTAATTAAAAAAAAAATCAATGCGTGGAACTCTCGCGCATTAGAAGTGAAACTTCTTATTAAATATCAAAACCGTTAATTTTTCTTAATGCGAATAAGAGTTTTATTCCTCTGCATGTTCATCGAAAAGTGGACTGTGTGGTATATTTGCTTCTCCTGGTGCAATAAAAAGATACTTTTCATCATTCCATAAAAGTGTTTACTGCTGTGCAGTGAGACTATCTTGGATTGGTATGTGTTCACTAATTTCATCTATAAGAATTTGATTAACATTCTCATTATGAAACAATATAATCATAAGCATTAATGCCGTATAGCCTGTAGAGAGGAGTTTCAAGTAGACATTGCAGCCAATTTTCTATGTTTCGTTTTTTTCAGGAAACCAACTAAATAACATGATTTATGTATTTTCTTCTCTTAATATGAACATTAATATGAACAATATTAACATAATGATCGGCATCAATGTTTTTTGGCAAATGATTCACCATCGTATTTACAGACACTGGAACATTAATAATTTGCCCGAATTTGTCGAATTTGAATGAACGATATTCGGGGTGAAATTAAACTCTTTGACAACAAATCTAATGTAGGTAGATGAGAAGGTATTTGTGGATATACGACACCATTTCACTTGGATGACGTTGAAATTGTTATTGTTTCGAGTCAGACAATTTCTGCATGTGTTGCACTTGCATGTTACCAGATGTTAAATGTTAATGGCTGGGAAAACAGTATGTAGGAGCTGTTGATGCTCGGAATCAACTGGTTTCACGTCGTTTTTAAACCATGTTCGAACACAAATGAAGCAAACTTTACCAAGCTTATTAATGTTCAGAAATTGTGTTTGTGGGGGGGGGGAGGGGGAGAGGGAGAGGGAGAGGGATTGATTACTTATTAGCTTTCTCAACTATTTTCGAGTACACTTATATTACATTACATTTCTTATAATGAATTCCTTTACCATTTTCTTAAATATGTCTAAACTTCGACAGCGTTTTACTACGTCTGGTAGTGCATTATACATTAATATTCCTTCATAAAATAGACTTTTTGGGGCACTCTCCAGGTATTTTTATAGCTCATTTGTAACGAGTTACCGCGGTGGGATGACGATCTTTCCCCCCACTACGCGCCCGACCGAGTTAGCGAGACCGCGCTACGCCAACGGTCTTGCGCCCCACCTCTCGTCCACAATTACCAGGAACCGGCTCGAGAGGGTCACGTACCGAAAGAATTAACTAAGACAATTAGCATTTCTGCGGTTTGCAGCGCCAAGTATTTTGAATAATATATTTATTCGTATTAAAATATTTATTTGTATAAAAATATAGCTGCTTAATATTATTTAATACCTCTTTTTCTTTGTAGAAATAGCCATTGTTATAATTGGCGCAATTTTTGTATATCATTAATTTTGATTCTTTTAGATGGGTTCATTAAAATGTCCGCAATATGAGTAATGGAAGCTATGAACACAGCATTTTAGCTGTGTATATGTAGTTGTGTCATCTTAAGCGCAGTTGGAAAGCACCATTATGTACTTGCAGCTCATTTTGATTTCACATATTTTTTTTTATTTTGTAATTATTATTATCTTTTAGTTTTTGTGATTTATTTGATTTCATGTACTTGGAGTAATTTTTTTACTTTTTTCAAAAGTTTTTTTTGGGAATATCACTTCTTTTTACAAAGATAATTTGCATAGGGAATGACTTCAGATAATTTTTAATATTATATTATTATTATCTTCTATAAAGTATGTAAAACAGTTTACAACCTTCTTTTTTTAAAACTATTTTTGAGTATTCTCTAAAGAACAAATATAAACTAAATAAATTGGTGATAATCCATACTCTAATGTAGAAAAATACAAATATTTAACAGTAAATATGGCGTACCTTGGATTCTAAGTTTATTAAATATTTTCTAATTAAACATACCTTTGACATTGATTGAATATGTAAATTATGTTACACGTATTCAGTGGATTGGTGGATTTGGTTTAAATTTGAGTCTTCAGATATGAAGCAAACATACAAGAAGAAAAGAGAGCATCGAAGCTGAATAAAATCGTTTAATAAAATCGTTTAATTATTAATATAATACTATGTCACAATAAATTATTTTCTCTGACGTAGATCACTCTGTATCATCTTCTACTTTGATTATCTGTAAATATATAAAATCCACATTTTAGTGATTTTAGTTACAACTTAACGTAGAACTTATATAGAAATAGAGTGGCATTTTGCTATTATAAGTGTAGAGACTACAAAATGTGTCCGAAGCCGGTGAGAGCGTATTGTAGAAAGTCTTGCTGCAGGAAATTTAAATGCTAATGGTAATAATTCAGCGAAAATGAAAGAAGAGATCCAATATTTTCAACACACAATTTATTTGTTTTGGAATAAAATTAGTTTAGTATGTTTATTGGTGAATTGAAATATTGTTAATGGGAACCTAAAAAATTAATGAATTAATGAATAGCGTGGCAACTACTGTGGATTTTAATTAAAGTATTACAAATGTCTTTCACAAAAAATTGAAAAGCATCAAGGGAGATGTGTTTTCAGTGTACTTTCTTCATTAATGTGACTTGCTCTACATTGCAAGCAGTCCACCATAATTTATTTTCTTAATTCTTAATAAAATGTCTTTTGACAAATTTTGGCGATTTACTTCATTTCTGTAATATAAGCTTTACATAAAAACTCTAAATTGCTGGTATACAAATATCTGGCAATTTAAATACAATGCAATTTGTTACTACAATATACTGTTGCGAGCACCGGGTATAGGCCCGTGCATAGCCTGCTGGTGCTCGCAGCTGAAGATAGAAGAAGGTCGGCCCCCTTGAAGAGGACGATCGAGAGGCCGACGAGAAAGAGATCTTGTACCGACGCCATTGCGTTCGGACGTACGGGTCGCACCTTTGTAAACTATTGGTCTGTGTAACAATATAGTTCAGTCGTGTGTGCGTCCGTGTCTATTATTCTACTCCTTTGCGTCGGGGTGGCCTGCGGTGAAAACGCCTCGGCGCAACATTGGTGTCAGAAGTGGGATCCGTAGCCACGGATCCCGAAGATACGCAAGGAGCTGTTGCGTGCGATACGCAAGGAGCCGTTGCGTGCGTTTCAGCCTGCAGCTGAACAACGAGGGACAGCCACTGAATCAGCGACTGCAACGAAGGACAGGGGCGACGGCGGCCGAGGCCCGCCGACATCGAGGGACGAACACAGGAACAGCGGGAGCAGCCACGGCGGTTGAGGCCCGCCGACATCGAGGGACGAACACAGGAACAGCGGGAGCGGCGACGGCGGTCGAGGATCGCCGACATCGAGGGACGAACACAGGAGCGGCGGCAGAGACGACGGCGGTCGAGGACCGCCGACATCGGAGCAGGTTCGAGGCTTCGACGAGGATGCTGCCGAAAAAGGAGGAGTCTAGGAGGACATTTCTGGGTCGGCTCTGGAAGCTCGGGAAGCCGACTCACGAAAAGGAATCTAAATTCTGGTTGTATCGTTCTCATTGTGTAACGTAGAAAATGGCAAGGAACGGTTGCCTTTAAAAGTAATGCGAGCGTACGTCAAATGAGTACGCATTGAAGTTGGCTCTTTCGCGAGTATCGAGCAAGATTGACGTTTTGACACTTTGACGTTTTGACTTTTCCTGTGACGAAAAAAAAAAACGGTTTTCTGTGAGGACGGCGTGAGTCGACGAACGTCATTCCGATACAACGTTCAGCAATGCCGATTCGACTTGGAGCTGCAAGAAGAATCGAGGGGCTCGTCGGGTTCGGGGAATTTCCTACGCTTGACGTCACATGGACCAACGTGCATCCCTACCCCACATGACCAACAAGCAGAATCTACAGTTTATTAAATAATTAATTCTACTTATTTCAAAAAGTATTTATTCTTTCTTCAATAATATACAGGATCAGTAATTACAATTGTTACAAAATAATATAAGCGCATATAAATCCAAAGAGGGACTTTCAACATTTACATTTACAAATACACGTCTCGTAACCACTGGTACCTAGTAGAGGCGATATCAGGAAATTTCATTCAGTATTTTCGACTTCTTTTTTGTGTAGAATCATCATGTCCCGCGTTGTGTTAGCGCTGAAAACAAATACAATATTAGCATAAAATTAAACGTAACGTATGAATAAACAGAATACATGCGATACTTACTTCAGCTCCATCTCCACACAGTACACAGTCTAGGCGATCATGCATGCTCCTGCGAACATTAAAATTTATAAGAAAATATGTCTTAAATTATTATCTACTAAACAAGAGGCTAAACATTCGCACTTCGCGCATAACCCTACTTTTCTGTGTTGCAGATAATGCGAATCTTGATTTCCGCGACGTAAATAATTAGAAAGTATTCAATTCCATAATTACGTTTGCCTTCTGGATACGACGAGATGCTTTGTCTGGATATTGATGGATGAAATTACTTGGTATATTCTTCGATTTTGCCGGCACTGACTGCCACCTCAGAACTCCAAAAACTGGAAGTGGCACGCGTTGCCCGTTGTGCTTGAAGAAGTACGCTCAAAGAATATTCTAAGTAATTTCATCCATCAATATCCAAACAAATCATCTCGGCGTATCCAGAAGGCAAACGTAATTATGGAATTGAATAATTTCTAATTATCTACGTCGCGGACATCGAGATTCGCATTATCTGCAAGACAGAAAAGTAGGGTTATGGGCGAAGTGCGAATGTTTAGCGTCTTGTTTAGTAGATAATAATTTAAGACATATTTTCTTATAAATTTTAATGTTCGCAGGAGCATACATGATCGCCTAGACTGTGTACTGTGTGGAGATGGAGCTGAAGTAAGTATCGCATGTATCCTGTTTATTCATACGTTACGTTTAATTTTATACTTGTGGGAATTCGGATTTGAGGTTTAACGGGCTATACAACTCGTTGGGCGAGGAACAAGAGAAAATATATTTAAACAGAAAAAAAGAAACATACAGCTGGTAGTAGCGATCACACGTACTCTCTTTTGCTACGACGACGACTGACTCCTCAAGTCGTCCTACCTGGAGTCCCTCATAACATTCCAATACATACATAGTACGGACTAGACAACAACACACACACACGCACACACTCACACACATGCCTCGACCGTAGCCAGGTTTCGCGCCACTACATACTAATATTGTATTTGTTGTCAGCGCTAACACAACGGGGAACATGATGATTCTACACAAAAAAGAAGTCGAAAATACTGAATGAAATTTCCTCATATCACCCCTACTAGGTACCAGTGGTTACGGGACGTGGATTTATAAATGTAAATGTTGAAAGTCCCTCTTTGGATTTATATGCGCTTATATTATTTTGTAACAATTGTAATTACTGATCCTGTATATTATTAAAGAAAGAATAAATACTTTTTGAAATAAGTAGAATTAATTATTTAATAAACTGTAGAATCTGCTTGTTGGTCATGTGGGGTAGGGATGCACGTAGGTCCATGTGACGTCACGCGTAGGAAATTCTTTGGCAATTGTGGCCTTCAGATGGCGCTGTTGGATGTGTCAGGCGAGCAGCAGGACCTGCCGTCGATCTGCCGTCGATCTGCCGGCAGACCCTGACAAGCAGACCCTGCCGGCAGAACCGTCGCTGCCGGCAGATCCTGCGCTCTCCTGGCAGACCCTGCTGTCAATCTGCCGGCAGACTGCAGGCAGATGGCTATCAGGGTCCGGGTTATTTATATTTGATTGGTTTCGAATAAAACTTCTGCCTTTTATTGGAAACCAATTTTTTATTTAAAATAATTTTATGCCCATCTCTGGTTCCAACTACCACTACTGCAGGGTAGGGAACGTACCCTTCCATGCGGCCGCCCGGTCTAGTCAAAATGTGCAGGCTGGATGCGCGTGATCATTATGTGGTCCCCTCTTCGAAGTGACAGAAAATGTAACCTATATGCTACATGACAATAAATGTTTATTGGCTATTTCGTTCTTTTGCGCTACATTTGTGAACTTTGTATGACTTAACATCCTTCCAAAATATTATTATTACGCCGCAACTGTATCTTTATGAAATCTGGTATAGTATATAGGTTATGTTTTCTGTCACTTCGAGGAGGGGACCACATAATAATCACGCGCATCCGGCCTGCGCATTTTCATGTACCATTCCAAAAGATTACATAAACGGAAGTCACTACAGGCGTCGTGTATAATATCTAATGTGTTAAAACATTCAGACACAATAATTGTAGAAAAAATTCAAAGAATGCTATAGAAACAGCGACACATCCCAATAGTTACCCCTTACTTCTGATCTGTGCATGCACTACACTAAGGATAAAATCGCAAAAAAGGAAACCAATTTGTGAAAGTAATGATACAGGGACAACTAGCCTACTGTTCATCGGCGCCATGAATTTTAAAAAGAGCATTATATAAAGTATTTAAATAAACAGTTCGCAAAGGCTTGTCGTAAAAATTATGGTTAAATAATTCAAAAATGAAAAATTAAGTAAACGTAAAATTTGGTAAAATTTCCATCATTAGAAGGGGATAATTTGTCCCCATTTTATGGCGCAAATTGCATTCCGATATGTTTTGTAGTTCAAAAGTGATGCGAAAAATGCTCCAAATTCATCAACCCGGGCCACTAATGTGTCAGCGAGGTCTCATACCGCTGCTGGACCATTGCATACGTGGATAACGGGATCGGCGCGGTTGCACTCTTAAAATGACCACCGTTTTCTTACCCGTCTGCTACGTCAAATTTAATATTCACTGACGAAATTCAAAAGCACCCTCTACTGGCACCTAAAAGACGCTCCACTTTCGTCATTGGCTCATAGATGGCGCATGGTTGTAGTGGAATGCGTCCGTGAGGCGGTGTTGCCGTTTTACAAGTTCGCGCGCGCGCGGGTTGCAACTTATAACGTTGACCCTGGACATATCTAACAAGTAGGTAAGCGCAACCCTCAGGGTCAAGAAGATGCCGCTCGGACAAAGTTTATGACTTTATGACTTTCGGTCTTTTCCCGACCGGAGTTTTTACCTTTACAGGATATGTCCTATGGGTAATTATTAAAAGCGAGGACAGAATTTTAAGTGGTTTTATGAGACGGGCCGCTGCCCGCTCGACGACACTTGGCACGCAGATGTGCAAGGAAAAGTTAAGCTATTTACTATCCTCGCCTAACCTAACTGTAATTTAAAAGCTATTGAATACAATCCCAGGCTTTCGTACGACTTCCGAGTTCAAGCATCAGCTGCTAGCATTGTGAGGGCACGTTTAAAACTACCGAGGAAAAACCCTCGGGAAACACGACGCTCTCTACGTGTTTTATGGGTCTCGGTAATAAACTCTTCTTCGTCCTCCGTTTCAAATCTCGCTCCTACGTACTCATACGTACTTTATATATCGATTACATACGATTTCCTAGCCACGTTCAAGCGGTAGCGTAACACCTTCCCCCTTATACAAAAGGTGTTTCCATGAAACAGCTTTTCGGTACATAATTACTAATGTTTATAACTACGCCTCCTCTTCCTGCGCCAGCCCCGCGGTAAACGAGCTACTCAGTCCACCCATTGTCCTGCAGGAAGCACGAGTTAAAGAATTGATAGTTATATCACAACATTTTACAGTAGTAAGATATTATTTTTCTATTACTAAGTAACATTAAATCGATTGTAGTGTACCGCATGCCCTGATAGCCAGATCTGGACAGCAGAATCTGACGTCAGAACTGCAGCAGTCTGTGTCCGCATTTGGCTGCGTTCTGATGTGCAGAGCCTGAGGTGCAGTGCCTGATGTCAGATGGACAGCAGATCGACAGCAGATCGACAGCAGATTTCGCCGTCTGCTAGGCAATTGCTTGGTAATTCTGGACCTCAGATGGCGCTGTTGCTGTGCCTAGCAGACGGCGAAATCTGCTGTCGATCTGCTGTCGATCTGCTGTCCATCTGACATCAGGCACTGCACCTCAGGCTCTGCACATCAGAACGCAGCCAAATGCAGACACAGACTGCTGCAGTTCTGACGTCAGATTCTGCTGCCCAGATCTGGCTATCAGGGTGGCTAATATCTAGTAGTAATTGAACATCTGTCTAAGCTTGTTTAATAATTTCACCCAAAAACGCTATAAACCTTATTTGATATAAAATAATCGTAACTCGTAACATAATAACCACACTTATAAAATGAAATTTTTTAAATTACATACGCATGAAAATAAACCAAACAAAATGAATACAATATTATATAATAACCGCTTTCATTAACACTCCAAAACAAGAATATCTGGTCTTATACATGCTAACTTTAGTTTATTGGTATGGACTATTTTATATTTATTAATTCCTAAAATTAATTCTACATTTAGATCATCGAACACTCGACTAATCTTATAGGGTCCTAACCAATTACAATCAAACTTGGAAGTTTTCGGTTCCTTTAGTAAATACACATCGTCATCTACCTTAAACCCACGAGGGTTACGAGTTCTATCGTAATATATTTTACTTTTCTCTTTAGTTTTATCGAGATTTTCTGCCGCTTTAGCATGTGTGGTGGTAATCTTAGTAAATAGCTCGTCCAAATATTGCACAAAAGTTCGCGATACCTGTTCTTTAGCAAATTCAGAAGGTATTAGAGCCCTAACTCCAAAAACCAATTCATGTGGCGTAAAGCCCGTAGCCTCATATACAGAGGTGTTATATGAGAACATGCCAAATCTAATCCAATCGTCCCAATCAGTCTTCGTGCAGTAGTGTTTTAAATAATCAATGAAAACACGATGTGCCATTTCCAGTGACCCCAAAGACTGTGGGTGAAAAGCGGTAGAGGTTATCCTCTGAATTCTAAAGATTCTACAAAAATTTTTCATTACTTGACTGATGAAATTCCTTCCTTGGTCAGTATGAATTGTTCGTGGACAGCCGAATCTGCTAATAAATTGTTCTGCCAAATCAAGATCAACAGTTACCGAATCTATGGTGGGTATCGGAATTGCATCAGAATATTTTGCTAAATTATCCTGTAATGTCAACAAATACTTATTACCCTTCTTTGTTACAGGCAAAGGCCCAACTATGTCCATTTGGACTTTCTCAAACACCTGTTTCGGAGTGTCAGTGATACACATTGGCTGTCTGGTTCTTGTGGAATGAATTTTGTTTCTCTGGCAAGTTGAACAAGATCGAACAAATTCGTTAATTTCTTTCCCCATCCCAGGCCAATAAAAATGTTCCCGGATATGACTATAGAGTTTAGACACGCCCGTATGACCTCCAGCAGCGGATTCGTGGGATTCCTGGATAATTTGAAGGCGTCTTCATTTTGATGGAGTTGCAATTTCGCCAGTGCATACCGTAATTATATACTGGGAGTCACTGAAAATCTGTTTAATCAAATCTTCTACACGATTCCACTCAGGAATACTGAAGCCGTCCAAATCCTTTGAAATGCTAAAAACCTTAAGACTTAAAGAATCGATAAGGGCTTTTAAAGATTTTAGTGAGGTTTCGACTTGAACAAAATTCAGTCTTTCCTGCGAAGTATCCTTATAGAACAACAGAAAAATAGAATATTTATCGTTTGGAAATGCCATTGCGTCACCAACATTAACCTGATATTGTTTTATTCGTTCTATAGAAAATTTGTTTCGGTCCAATAAATCCCTGCTGGTTTGAGAAGTAATATCACCATTAAGTGGCATAAAATGAACAAGGTTATCCTTGCGCATAAAAAGGTGATCTTTTGAACTAAGGATGGTGGGGAGTGGAGAAGCATAAGTCATCCTCCTGTCTGGATTTACATTGTTTACAAGGACTCTACTTTCATTAACTTTACAACCTGTTAAAATTAACTGATCTTTTACAGATTCTAATGAGGTCACACTATTGAGGATCCCTCGTGCAGTCTTGGTCGCAAAGAAATCAGGCTCCACAGCCTCCGCCACAATACCAGGCGCAACAACATCAGGCTCGTCAGCCTCTGCCACGACATGCATGCCACTCTATGTAGACACGTTTTTCTTGCAGAAGGGTTTTTCTGATCTCAGGAGACACTTCCACAACCCAGTTTATCACGTTTCGTTTCCTGTCGCCGGTCTTGAAGCTTAACTTGAAGTCCTCTGCGAACTTAGTCTTGCTGATTTTCTTCAGATTCTGTTGCTTAATTGCTGTGAGAAGGTCTTTATCTTCCATCTCTTTTGGGATGTTAGAGATTATCATGCGGGGTCTTTTCCTGGTGGGATGACTTGCCATTAGTCCTGCAGAATCCAGCTTCCCACTATTTAGAACGGTGTTCAAGTCGTCCTTAGTAGCTGTTTCAATAAGAATTCCGTTATTATTGATTTTCCTCACGTTTCTTATCTTTAACTTTTCCTTGGCCGGGAGGACGCTTGACATAATTGCCATTTTTGTCTCTTCGCTGTTATTGAACTTAGTGTTATCTTTGGGATACACTGTTACCACGTGTCTTGCCGGTTTAGATGCTTGCTCTTGTGCCAGTTTGGATGGCATGCTGGCTTTCTGCGCGTAACTGCTCTTGAAATTGGAGCTGCTCGAAATTTGTCTTCTAAGCTCGCTTAGGCTCTCTACAACTCCGCTTACCGTGTTGTCCAGTAACGCTAGCTTTCGCTTCGCGCTCGTCCCGTCGGAGATTTTTCGCTTCAGAGAGATGTTCTCCTCGTCGATGTGTTGAAATTGCGCATATGCCTCTCGAATTTTTCGTTTAAGGTACTTTATACCTTTGGGGCTTAGGCCTGAGTCTATCTCATTAGAGAATTCCAGCAGATCTTCTATCGGGGAACTTTCTGCTTCACTTTCCTCTTCGTCTCCAGAGCAGTTGTTGTCACACCTCTTCTTTCTTTGCTTGCTATGGCATGGTTCAGGATCGGTGTCCTTTCTCTTAAGAGGATAACGCTTACTTGAGGTGCTCGATTTTAAAGATTCACAATCCATATCAGCAGTTTCAGCCATATTGGCAAGCAGAAATTATTCTAAGTGTTGCCGGCGTATTGCTTATGAGGGTCGAGTCGTACGACACGACCACGGGAAGGAAAGTTTTAATTTTACTCAGCGGTGTGTTTTGAATCTCCCGCGGGAGATCGATCACGTCAGACACGCACGCGTGATTCGCTAGCTGGAGGCCAATGGGGAGGCCGGGCTGCGCTCGGGGGCTTCGCTGGTTGGCCGCCGACGGGCCAATGAGTGGGCGCGCTGGCAGCTGCACCGAGAAGTACGCTCGGCCGCTAGCCAAGATGGCCGCCTTAACCACGTTGTTTACACGAGACTTTGGAGCTTAATAACTGCACTGTTTTTCACTTGTTCAAGTACTGATTGCCCACTGATTGTTCGTCTTTAAGTCCACAACTAACACAGGTAAATGATCGTGCGCGTACCTTCTGTAGCTGTCGTAATTAGCGAGTGACACTGGGCCACCCGTCAAAAAAACGACGCCACGTACCCACGCCACGGGTATTTTACTAATATTTTCCACACAATATGTACTACGTCCACGATTTATATGTCCAGATGCTTGGTATCACTAGCACTATCGTTTGAGACACTTCACAAGATTTTCTGAACAAGATTTCCCGAAAATTCCACAGATTTTTACGGAGCGACTCGCGACGCGTCAGCACTGTTCGGCGCCATCTTGGAAGTCCAGTAGATAGGGACAGATAGTGTCGGTTTTTGAAAGGTCGAACTGACGCGCTGCGCCTCAGAGTCTCCTCTATAGCAGCGTTTTAAACCAAGCAAGATGGAGTGAGCATCGTTCCTCCCTAGGAAACCACCATGCAGGCCACAGGGTGGGCGGAAAGCATAGTAGGTTCCGAAAGACCACGTCTTGACTCGATGGGATCGTAAGGAATTTTGCTATTGGGTAGGCCATAACGGTCACGAATTATAAACGTTCGCAACCGGGGAAACCTACCCGTAGTAGATAGGGACAGAGGGAATCTCGTTAATCCATTCATGCGCGTCACTAATTAGATGACGAGGCATTTGGCTAAAACCTGTTCGGATGCGCACGAGGCGGCCGAATATTTCCAGGGGTTTCATGCGCCACCCTCTTAGGCGTAAGTTGGCCCAGTGACTGAGACCAATAACAATTATTAATAAAATCTTTAACAACCCTCCTTCTAGCGATTACTGCCAAGGACTCTGCCACGCGAGCCTGGAAAAATTAGGACGGAGTCCCCCAGAGGGGAAGCGAACTTAGCCACGTAGAACGTGCTAAGAGAAAACCAACGCGAAGGTGTCGCCCGGGCTCCTACACTAGGTATTTGCCCGCTCCGCGCCGTGTACCACAATAGTGGTAATCACGACTCGCTCCGCCTGGTGTAAAATGCCAGGCGGGCTCTTATAATTCAGCGGCAGCTGCATCGTCTTATAAATAACGGGGCGATCACTTTATAAATACTGGTGTGGGCGGTCTCCGTGTACAAACGCACGGAGCTCTTCCGCTCCGACACCTGGTCCAAACATACACATGCACTTTACTGGCACAGACGGTCTCTGTGTACAAACGCACAGAGCTGCTACGCTCTGGTGCCTGGTCCACGTGAACGTGCACTCATTTCATACATAGATACTGGCATGGGCGGTCACAGTGTACGAACGCACTGTGCTTCTCCGCACCAATACCTGGTCCAAACATATTCATATAAATAAATAAATACACACAGTAAGCCGGCATGGACGGTCTCTGTGTACAAACGCACAGAGCTACTCCGCTCCAGTGCCTGGTCCACGTGAACATGCAATCAAATCTTAAATAAATACTGACATGGACGGTCACCGCGTACAAACGCCCGGTGCTTCTCCGCTCCAATGCCTGGTCCCAGCATGCATATAAATAGATAAATAAATAGATAAAAGAAAAATGGGTAACATAGATTCATCCGCTATGTTATCTGATATGATCATAGTCAATAAAGGCATTTGCCATTTCCAATGAGGACCTGAGCGCAATTAGGGAAATGGTGATCATATCATCCTTTCTGAACCCAAGATATTTAAGGTTATCTTGCGTCTTGGTGGGCATTGCCCCTCTTGTGCCCACCACAATGGGGAGTATTCTCCCCTCCTTGCTATTGGTCCTTAGCCTGATATATTCAAGTGCTTCTCGGTACTTGGAGACCTTCTCTCTATGCGCCTTTTGAAGATTGTCGTTCATCTCATATCGCACTGTTACGTCCACAATCAGAAGCCTCTCCTGGTCTTTAGTAACCAGATCCGGCTTCTTTAATTCGCCCAAAACGTTCACAGTGGGTTCGACAAATACGGCATGGCGTATGGCCATCCGGTTGCCTATGAAATCCTTGATTTCATCATGTCTCCTCATTCGCATGGGTTTTGTATGGGCGCAATTGCCTAATACATGGCCCAGAGTCTCCGCCTGGACTTTACACCTTCGACAGGCCACGTCCAGGTTTTTACTTGCCCTCGATAACGCTACTTTTGTGCCGAACGTATTTGTACGTAACTTAAGCGCATCCAGATATCTGGAAGGGTTAAGCAGGGTTGGATTGTATAGCCATGCGTTCCCAATCCGATCATGGCCAAAGTCTGCCACGCCTTGCCCTTGCGAGACTAGCTGGCGCCACCTCTCCGTATCTCTTTTCTTGCATTCTCTCCTCGCTTCCTCTACTTTTGCCATCGTGGTCGGCCAGCTCAAGTCCAGGGATTTTGCATATCTTTCGATCATCCCTCTTTCTTGCTTAAGGGCCTCTTGGACCACGTCGTCTGCGGAGCCAAGCATCTTAATCCCCTCTCGGATTACCGCCAGCTTGACGATGTCTTCTATTCGTTGGAGCCCCACTCCACCATGGCTTTTCATGGTGTATAAGACTCCATCCGCTGCTGATGGATGGAGCTTTAATATACCTTTTACCGCCTGTTTCACTTCATGATCTAACTCCTTGAGCACCTTAATAGGCGGGGGGCTAGTTACCAACTCATAGATAGCTCTAGGGAGCAGGTATTTCCTGATCACCTCTACTTTCTGGTGCGGCTTGAGCGCCATGCGTGCTATTACTCCGGTCGCCCTCGTTATCTCTTTAAGCCGCTCCTTGTCCACTTTAAGTCCGACCCATGGGTCTAGTGTAATACCTAAATATTTGGTAACCTGTCCAGGACCCAAGTTGGGGATCCTGTCTGACCCCACTGAGATTTTAGGGTTCCTGGAGGAACCACGTTTTATGCTTTGCCACTATCTCGGTGGTTGCACACTTCGGAATGGACAGTTCCATCCCTAGGTTTTTCAGGTATTTATCCAGCAGTTTAACTTGCTTGGCTGCTTGGCTTCGATCCTGGTCTATTAAGACTAGGTCGTCTGCGAACGCCAATATGGCTACATTATTATCGTTCAGATCGATCCCCTTGGTTGCGCTACCAATAGTGTTTATTGTTGTGCCCTGCGATGTGATACGCAAGGCTGGTACGGGATTAGGCGTTTTCGTAGGTACGGGAGTGAATAAAAGATTGGAATCTACTGGGAGAACTACTCGTTTAAACACAGAAACAAAGTCTTTATTCAAGCGTTAATTAAACTAGACCGTGGAATTACAGGAATAGCGACCGTGATAGCACGACGAATGTCGGGTCTAGAATCCGCCCCTTAGCGGAGTCGATTTGGTTTTATATCCCACTTGGGCGTGGTACGCGTTACCATGCCCGATCGCGGCGATGCGTTCGCATATCACTGATTTTGTAGATTCGGTTGCTTGGCGGCTGTCTTAGCCTGGAAACGTCTCGAACGTTTCGTAACGTAATATAATATGTATAATATGTCTGACGGCACGTGTGCTTGGGCGTTTCCTAGGCACAACATTATTATGGGATCGATCACCATATTGAAAAGCAAGGGGGACAGTGGATCCCCTTGCTTCACTCCTCTTTGGAGCGTAATATTTATGTTGCCACCGTTACCGCCTTTTATTACGGTGTGGCAGCCGTTATACATCCCTTTGATGTACGAAATAACCTCCCGTGGCATACCTTTGGCAGCCAGGGAAGCTACTAGCGAGGCATGGGGCACCGAGTCGAACGCTTTCGATATGTCGACCACGGTAATCACGCCGCCTTTACCCTTCTTCATTCTATCTAAGACAGATTTAAGGATCGCAACATTGTGTTTGCAGCCGTTGCCGTTCATGAATCCTTTCTGTCGGTCGGATATATCGATTTTATTCCTGATCCGGCAGTCGATCATGTTGGACAACAACCTGCCTACTAGAGAGCCAATCGTTATTGGCCTCCAGTTCTTTGCGTCATTTGTGTCCTTCCCTGGCTTGGGGATTAAGGTTGTTCTATTTGCTTTGAACTGCTTGGGATAATACCCCTTCAGTAGCAACAAACTGAAGAGTTTGGCCAGGACCTGCACTGCGCCAACTCTTTTGATGTGGGCCTTTTTGACCCCATCAGGACCAGCTGCCGTTCCTGCCTTCATTCTGCCTAGGCGGCTAATAATTTCATCCGGCTCTACCGACTCCCATACTTCGCTTACCGGGACTTTGGGTGGTACATGACCGTCGACTACCAACTCTGTGTTTTCGGGGCCCGCTGTGCCCCACAGAGCGGTATACAGCTTTTCGATATCCTCGGTTTGTGGGTAGCGTACATTTCCCTCAACCTGATCTATTGAACCACCACTGATGGCCATGTCCGCCAACTTTCTGGGGCATTTCTTAAACAGTTCTTGGTATCTACGATACCTATATCGGCGACCTCTGGTACGCCTGCTGAAACGTGCCCCACCGCTTCCAGCCTTTTCTCTATTCTTGAGCCTCCGCAGTTCACGGTGCTCCGTGGAGGGCTCATCGCTCAGTAGGACGCTGATGATATCCCTCACCACTTTATCCAGTTGCTCGTGGCTGGATTCATGATCTGTCGCCAGCATCCTGATATTTTCGGTGATGCTGGCCCACTCCTCACTCTCTGCCCCTGAGGCTAAGATTGCCTCCCTCAGAGCTTCCTGACCGGCGTCGCATGACGCCGGTTCTTGGCTACTAACGCCCCTGTCTGGCGAGGTTGGAGTTTCCTCCTCGAGGAGACACTCGGTCTCATTGTCCGAGTCCTCGATTGTAATAGTTTCGACTACGTTTTCTGGGGGCTTGAATTGCCTTCTTTTGTCGCTAATCTGCTTTAGCGTTTTCCCAGGGAAGTGTTCCCTGATAATCACATTCACCCGGGAATTGCCCCCGTGTATTCGATCTAACTCTCGGAGGAGAACTGTCTCCTCCTCTGACCAGACCGTAGCCTTCCTCCCTCTTTTGGCTGCCACTGGCGCAGCCCCCTCCACTTCTATCCTCTTTTCGTTCCTAAGTACTGGGTGCCTGTGCCTTTCATGCATTGAGAGGCCCCTTTGTGATTTGTACGCTATATCGCAAATCATGCATCGGAATTCACCATCGGTGACCACTACCGACCCTCTACACTTCGGTATGTGGCACCTCAGCTGGTGAATTCGTTCGTAGCTTTTGCCACATTTGCGACATGTCTACTGGACCCTCATCTCGTGGTGGGTCTCAGACGCATGCGCGTTAAAGTCTTTTTCAGACAGGAATTGCATGTTTCCTCCTGTTCTCAGGCACCCAGCGCAGTGGATGGGGCTGCCCAGGGGCAGCATAATGGATTGTGCCAAATCGTGTCCTGGTACATTGCCATGGTTGTCAATTGCGGTCCCCTGCCGGCTCGCGGACAAGTCCGCCGTGGAGATCCCGAGACCGGGGATCTCCACGTCCGAGGCTTCATCTTCGTTGTCGCTGATTCTTACGTTAGAAGAATGTGTTTTTAACGGTCTAAGTTTCCGGTCCATTCCATCACATTACCTTGAGCATAGCAATTAGTCGTCAACAGTTGATGTCATCCAATGCATTACTCCGAACGGGGCCAGTCTCCCCTTCTCCTTGACACTCACACGCCCTTGGGCTACTGCCTGGGCGCGTATTGCTTTAAAATGCGTAAAAATCTCACAGCGGCCCAAAGCTCTAAGTGGGCTTGCGGGGTCACATTCGGCCGGCTCCTATTCGCTTTAAAGTGAAAATGGGGACCCACTGCCATAAGCCGGGTGGGCCCCCAATTCACTTATATTTCATAATAAGGACTATGTCCTTTTCAACTATACTGACACCTCTTCCCCTTATTGCAACTCTATGGAGTGTGCGATTTTCTGAGCCGGCCATGTTGGCCACTAATACAATGACGGGTCATTTGGTAACCGAGATAACCGTAGTTACATTATCGTCACTAGTGAGGTGACGGGTAGTTTGGTAACCTTGTTAGTCATAGTTACATTTTCGTCACTATTCAGATGACGGGCCGTTTGGTAACCTTTTGTTAGTCATAGTTACATTTCGTCACTAGTACGATGACGGCTCAATTGCTTCTCTCCGCCCTAATTTTCACACGAAGCCAAGGAGGGCTTCCCGAAATATGGATCCCGTTCGGATCCCGCGTGGAAACGAGTTGCACGCATAACTACGTACCAGCATACACCGTAGTGTATACGAGTCACCAACGTCACTTCTGGACGCTCACAACATAAGGACCATTCGGTCTTAGACACCGACCCGTGGTAATGCTGTGTGGAGAAATCCGAAACGCAACACGGTAAGAACAGTCGAGACAAAATCTCGAGGAGCGGTGACTGCTTCTCAATCGAGGTTATAGAATAGCCACACGCCCGACGCTGCTCCGACCGAGACGCTCGAACCGTCGCTCTCCCTTATAGATACCGAACGGCCGGCCGGAACGCCGGCGCCGCCGTACCTTACGCACGGGCGCTTATGGGCGTAAACCGCCGCTACAACAGCCCGTTCGCCCGGCACGCTGGGACTTAGCCGCAGAGAGCGTCGGAACCAAGAGTAAACCGACTAAACGAATTATTATAAACAACCGCGGTCACCGTTACCCTGATAAATACACGGTCCAAAACGATATTCGAAAATAATTTTCTCGGGACTTTGAAATATTTCGGAGCGATTGGAGTTTTTCGAGTTATTCTCGAAAACCAGCACGGCGACCGCATACGAACCATTAGAGGAACACTTTGGGAATTGAACGAGGAACACGGATCAATGGTTGTTTCCGTAGATTTGACGATTTTCGTCGCTTTCGGACGACGGTGCCGAAAGACTTCGAAATCAGTTGGGGCCTTGAAATTTCACTGGGCAGCGCGGACGAACCAAAATTAATTCCCAGACCCAGCGGCGTATTGTCTCGCCGCTGGTCAGGTCTGCTCTCCAGCGGCGTATTGCCTCGCCGCTGGTTATAATAACGTTGGTCAGGCGCTACGCGTGCGTGCGCAACGTGGGGCCTCGTCCAACCGACAAGACGAATCCCCAAGCATAGGGCTGAGTCTCAACAGATCGCAGCGTGGTAACTGCTCTACCGAGTACAACACCCCGCCAGGTACCTAAGTCGTCTACAAACGATTCCGAGTCTCGACGTCGAACTTGGAGTACCCATGATCGACCGTTAGAGCGCCATGTCCACCAGTCGGCGAGATCCCGATGGTGGGTACAGAGACGCCCGTACGGCAACCTGGAGCCCGTGCGATGATCGGCCACGTGGACTGACCACCTAGTAGTGTCACATTGTTTTGAGCCTTTCGACCCACACGAGACTCCTAGAAATATCGTTGCCGCCTTTGACTAGAAAGGATACGGCCTTAGAGGCGTTCAGGCATAATCCCACGGATGGTAGCTTCGCACCACCGGCCGCTCGACCGAGTGCGTGAACCAAATGTCCGAACCTGCGGTTCCTCTCGTACTGAGCAGGATTACTATCGCAACGACTAGTCATCAGAAGGGTAAAACTAACCTGTCTCACGACGGTCTAAACCCAGCTCACGTTCCCTGTTAGCGGGTGAATGTCCTCGCACATACCGTTCCCAACCAATTCCTCACCCAACCCCCGTCCTGTCTAACCGCATAGCTGTTCGGTGGTTAAATAATCACCAGGCCGCCACGCCCCCCACCAAAACGCGCGACGCGATCACGCTGAGGTCCCGCCTCTTCACGATCCCGGCCTCCCGGAGTCCCCTCACGGACTTCGCGCTCCATAGTCCCCTCCACAACAAGGTGGCCGAGTGAAAGCTCACCTCCTCCATGCCGCTGCTAGACGCAACCGCACGGCGGAGGCTCGCATTATCAGCATAATATTCGACCTTACGCTTATGCGCAAGATCCAATATCGTCTGCTCACTGACCACCTGCGCGTCGACGACTACACACCTGCTGTCCTTGGTTGCGACCAGATCTGGCTTCCTCACGCCCTCGTCGGTTCGGAAGGTCGGCTCGCGCTGTACCTCGAATCCACTCTGTTCCATACCACGTGCCAGGTACGCGACCACCGCATCATGCCGCCTAACGAGAGCATCATGCGTGCGGTGACACTGCTGAAGCACGTGGTTGAGTGTCTCCGAGACAGCACAACCTGCCCTGCACTGCCTGTCCTGCATTCGGCCCCGAGATGTACGGGACTATGTCGGAAGGGCATTAATCCGCAACTTGCCGGTCCGGACGAAGTCCCTCCCAGACAGGAAGCGGGTGCCCTCGGCTATCCACCTGTGCTGCCCGGGGACCCTCCTCGACTCTTTCAGGGCTCCGCCATCAACGCTCCGGTGGAGGTCCCCCACCCATCTGCGGGACCCCTTCCCCGGAGAGTCGATGTAAATGCCATGATCCTTCAGGCGTTCTTGGGCCCTACGGATCTCGAGTCGAAGAAAGTCCCCCGGATCTCCAGTCGAAGAAAGATCGGCGTTTTTCGACACCGCGTCTTCGAGGGAAAGAGACGGAGCATTACTTTAAAGTTAAAATTCTAGGAGGGTAAGAGACACCACTACATAGGGGATAGAATCGCATGCATTCTAAAGCTAACTGTATTTCAAAGCTTTCCGATTTAACGTCGCTGCGTATCGCGCGATCTCGCGTAATTCGACTCCTCTGGAACGGCCGTGCGGGATGATGTCACTTGGCGGCGCGAAGAACGAAATAGAATTATGCAGCGTCAGCAGAAATCTTTTTTCCCAACGCAGAGAAATAATAATTATTGAAACGGCGAATCTTAAAAATTAGGCGGTGAGAGGAGGAACACGGGTAAATAAAATTGAAAAATAATATATGTTTAAGAAATATATATATTGTTACAAATAATAATATGAAAGAATAATATGAAGGAATAACATAGAATATAAAAAACATAATTAAAATTTATTTGGCTTAATTATCCCACTGGATCACATCATCAGCAAATAGATTAGTTAATGGTAAATCCATAGGAACTTGCACAGGGCCAGTTTGAACTGCAACAACACTAGCCCGAAGCCCCGATACTTTATTCCTATACGTATCAAAATCAATATTTTCCGCTTTGACGTTTCGCCAAGCCACACTCTTTGGATGATACGCATGATTATTCCGAGATATAGTTATTTGTACACTATCATCATCATCGAAATCGCCTAAAAACGTTTGTTGTTCATATCGATGCATCCAATATTCCTCATCATCCTCGAAGTAGTCGTGTATTGGATTATCGCATTTTTTAAAAACTTTTAAAAAAATGTTGCCATCCTGATTAGCTTCCGCCTCATAAAGTTCTGCACATCGAATTTCTTCGGCTTGAACCGCAACATTTCGACAGGCCACATACATTTTCGGGCTGGATGAATGGATAACTGCCGCAGCAGCGGTGATCGTAGCGGTAGCCGGACGTTTCAAATTCACGCGCAATGACATAATCTGAAACCGAGTTTTCTTATAATTCTCAAAGTTACTAACACAACGATTCACTAAAGTATGATAATGGAAACTTACGGTATTAATCGATTGTATTTCCATGCGTTGAACGATTGATAATATCCTTCAAAAGCAATCTTCTTCAAAGCAATTTCACGTAACACAAAAAATGCAAAAAGTGTTTCAAAGAACTGTCAAAGTAACTGCACGTTGGCCACGATTTGAAGACAACTGGTCTCGCTGCATCTCCAAGCTGCCACATGTGGGCCCATGCCTAAAGTTGCATAGCTTTGCAAAGTAGGATGCCTTTGTTCTTCGCCATCTTCATTACAGGCCACCTGCATTTTCGCTGACCATCCTCACCTTCTATACATATTCGAATTATTCACTAACCATCCTCGGAGTGCACTTATCATGTTCTTCGAATTCTTCTCCCTTCTTCTTTGGACACATCATTCGACTAGGTCACACCACTTTTGATTGCGCATCGAACGTGTATTGGACGTCTATTGAACCACTTTCAACACATAACGTACCACTCTGAACGTGTATCGAACGTCTATCGTACCACTTTCAACGTCTATCGTACCACTTTCAACGTCTATCGTACCATTTTCAACGTCTATCGTACCACTTTCAACGCCTAACGTACCATTCTGAACGTCTATCAAATGTCTATCCTACCGCTTTCAACGCCTAACGTACCACTCTGAACGTCTATCAAACGTCTATCATACGTGTATGGTTACCGCTTTGATCATGAATCGTACTACTTCTGCATAATAATTACAACTATCGTCTTAATCTAGCGTACATGCAGGAGGTTGGTGGTTGAGGAGGGTGAAGCAAAACAGTTATGCATTAAAAATTGATTATATTTTATTTGTGTATTTCCCTCTGGCGTTTAGACCACCAGTTGAATATTTTTAAATACATTTTGCATGGCACAGTGCTTTGCGTGTCAGCCACATCGCAGAGTATTAACTACATTTAGCTTATTTAGGGATTTGATATCCTCGTAGTCAATGTCCAGCGTCTCGATGATCACGTCCACTCTCGTATTTTCATCGAGGAAATCCACGAGGCAATCGCAGCAATTCCTATTTCAATTGCTCTGCAAATTGTGCCATACTATACTATTCTTTGTTATATTATATTAAAATACTTTGATTTATATTTTATTTATTTACATTCTACTTAACCTTAAGAAGGTGACAGGTTCTAAAAAACAGTTGACAAACATCATTTGCAATTTAAATTTACGGAACTTAAGAAGTCTAATGAAAATAATAAAAATCGTTTTTTTTCTATTACTTGGAATATCATAAAATATTTTACATTAGTTTCCACTTTGCTTTCATCTTAAAATTTCAGTACTTGTCGTATGGCAAGGAAAGTATTCCTTTTATAAAAAATGCAGTTCAAAATACGGTGTATTATTTACATAACAAGTTTCTTGTTTATAAATTATACTTTACACGTCGTCGCAACATTTAAAAGCAACGGAGATTTACTTTCTGAACTTATTTGTAAAGTGCTCCCTGCATTTTATCACAGACATGATTGTGAAATTAATTCATCGTGCACGCGTTGTCGTAGAGTTTACGGCGTAGACACAAAAAATACCAATAATCATCATGTATTTAAGTCTCTTTGAATTTCTACGAACGTTTTACCTTTCGTCTCTGGCGTAATGCGAAACAGAATTAGTGTGCAAGCTGCAACGACTACAGAGTACGCTAAAAATGGTAGTGAGTGACCATAGTTCAAATTTATAGCTACCCATATGTAAAGTTTAGTCGCTATAGTACCTAACACCCCACCAATTACACCTACGAGACACGTGCCCATCGCTTTGACCTCGGTAGCAGAGATTTCTGACATTAGGATGATCTGTAAAGAGACCAATCCGCAATTGAAAGTGAAAATCAATATTATGGAAGATAGAAGTAGTGCCCAAGTGTACATCTGTACGTTCAAATTCAAGTATTCCTCCGCGTAAAAGAAAACACTAATCATGAGATCACAAATAGCTGCTGTAATACCCGACGCGAGAATAAATGGCTTACGGTCAAGTTTGTCGACCAAAAATGTAGTTAGAAAGGAGGAGACCACTTGCGTTACACCGATAACAATATTCATCGAATAGTCAGACATCAAGTTGCTGGTTGATTTGAAGATGAGCTGACCGTATATGACAATTATAAAGAAACCATCGAAATTGTGCATCACGGTAAACAGCAGTATAATAATGAGGGCACGTAACTTTCCACGCGATGCAAACATGTCCTTCAGAGTTCCACTCTTTACCACGTCTTTCTCTGTTTTCGATAGGGAGTCAACCATCGTTTGCAATTCTTCAGAAATGTCGGCTTTCCCTCTTAGTTTTTCCAACACGTCTTCCGCTTCGTCCACTCTATTTCTCATGATCAGGAAGTACGGTGACTCGGGCATAAAGCAACTGGCGATTGCGAAAGCAATGTTAACGACGAGATAAGTCAGAGATAACGAGAGATGCGGGGCAACTATGAATGTCACAAGAATGCCGGTATTGTATATAATGCCTACCAAAGATGATGCAGCACCACGTGTCGCTGGTGACGATATCTCGCCTATGTACATTGGGAGAACGCAAATAAATATTCCTAATGCTAGCCCTGCCAGAAGTATTGCCGCGTACAATTCCTATAAAAAAAAACAAGCGTATGAATTAGCGATTGTAGCTGATAAGGAAATTTGGATAAATGAAAGTAATTTATCGAATTGAAATTTAGTTAAAAATTTATATGGTAACTGTAAAAGTAAACTACTATTTGTAAAATACATTTTTTAATCTATGGTAAACAAAAACATATGGGTCATTCCACGCCAAATTGACCACTTTTTTCCCTTGATATCTGGAAATTTGTTTTAAACGGAATATGATGTAGTCCTCGTTAAGTTATGGGGGATTTAAGTCATTGTTTTGCCGATTTCGAATTTGTTTAAAAATTACAAGGCTTTGAATTTTTCGATTTTTGATTTTGAAGATGACATGACTGTTTTCAGCACAAATCTGATGAAGATTACTGTTTTCAACATGCAACAGTTTCGACCGCTTTCTTACTTGCTACCCTTAACGCCGTCATTCGAAATGATCATATTATCCTCTCCTGTTGAAAGGAGCCCACAACTGACTACAACGTTGAATATGAGCGGTAACACCAAAATGATGCAGTACCACGCCATGTAGCCTTATTTTATAAAGAACACTTCAGCGAATATGGTAGTATTTTAGGGGTATTTTAAAAATCGTGACCTCGAGCCGAAATTTGCAAAATAAAACTTGGTTTATAATTCTCATTATTGTGAAAATGATTTTTCAACCTGAAAAAAATTATTCAAAAAGGTCGATTCTTCTCGATTAAAATAAAAAGGAATCGAGTAAATACGATAAATAGTTCCCGAGATAAAAAATCATCTGTAGGGTGACCTGTCCAGTGAATGAAAACTCCCCAGTGAATGAACGTTGCTCATGTAATACGAAAAATTAACGCCTATTTTTCTTTTTATTTTCTTTTTACTCATAACTTATACGGCATTAATTCCGTGTATTCAATATTTGTCCTCACTGCCGTTCATTCATTGGCAAAAGTGTACATTTCTTACGTTACCATTGAATGAACAGCTTACCCGGTCTTTTTTTCTCTTGACACTTTCGCCGCGAGTTGTGGAGATTAGGTTAACCCACCCTAAAAACCAAATTTCAACTACAATAAATCCTCCTTACCAGCCCTACGAACGGGGCTGGCGGCGGGCTGCTAACGCGTTGTGGACACTATTCCGCGCGACCAATGGCGCGAGTGAGAAAACCCAATGAGCGAGCGAGAGGAAACGAAAGAGTCGACGGCAACTTCGTATCGACTCTTTGTCTAATCCTTTGCCAGACTTTTAATGAAAGTTATAACTATCAAACATTGTCTGACTTTAAGTAATAAAACAGCTCGCTTATAACAATAACATTCAGAGGATTAAATAACGACTTCTGAATACTAATTTTATGTATTCTTTTATTGCATGTCTTTTAAAATCGTGCACTTTTACAAAAGTCTGCGTTCCGTCCTTTTACTGCCAATGTACCCATTGCTTCGAGGTAGGCAGCAGACACCACGTGTTTCGGTTCGAAAGGGTCCGAAGAGAAGAGAAACAGAAAGTCTTCGAGTTGCTATAAAGAAAAAATCCTGTTTCCCTTTTCCGATACCCTGAGTTCACGTCTGCTACGAGGCGGAACCAACTAGGCCATAAATTACCCAAAACTGTAGGAAACCGTTGTCTACCGTTGACTAGCGGGACAATACGGTCATAAACCGCGACCCTCGCGAAATGCTCTGGCCGATCAGCCTGATTAATTTTTGGCAACTACCAATTAAAAAGTATTATTCAACATCAATGTGGCTCGCGAAGAGACACAGGAAGAAAGAAAGCATATAGTTTGCTGACTGCGCGTAGTCCCGCCTGTTTCGTCCTACCTTCAAATTAAAGACGGATCCCTTTTCTCTCGAGTATAAACACGCGCTCGATTTCAAAAGAAAAACAGGCGTCGACGTATTCCGTGCGAGAGACGGTGGGCTTGAAGTCCGATTGGCCCCAAACTAACCAATCTGCCTTGCATCCCTCCCAAACGGCCACTGTCCTGAAAAGGCCCTCTTCACAGCAATATCGCCTCCACAAGCCTCACCTCCTCTCGCACGGAATACGTCGACGCGTGCTTTTGTTTTGAAATTCGAGCGCGTGTTTAGACACGAGAGATAAGCAGGCCCGATTGGTTAGTTTGGGGCCAATCGAACTCCAAGCCCACCTTTCCTCGTACGGAATACGTCAACCCGTATTGTCCCTGAATTGCGCCCCGTCTCAGGTAAAGCAACCGCGAGCGATTACAGTCAGCTGACCGTACCGCTACCACCCCATATTTCCTCACTGAGGTCAAACAACAGGTCGACAGAAAAATTGCAGGAGAATTTTACTATCCCACTCTTGGCCAATGACACTGTTTTTATAATAATCATATTTGTAAGTTCCAGCTTGTCATTATCTTCATTATTTGTTGAAAAAGTGTCATTGCTCAATGGAAACCACGAGAAGGTGGTGGGCTCTTTCCATCAGGAGAGGATAAGGATGGGTCAGGAGGATGGCATGGATAACAATCAAATGACGGGGTTAACGGTTCGAAGTAAGAAGGCCAGATCATAAATTTTGAACACCAGTGACCGGCCATGTACCTTAATTCTTTCAATTGTCAGACTTCCGACGTTTCTGTATTACTTTTTCGACATTGTTTCTAACCTATCGTAAAAACTAACTGCGTTGATCGTCAACGTAGTCTAAAGAAGGTCGCGGTTTATGACCTTGTTCCCTGAATTGACGGTCGAGAACAGTGCGCCTCAGTCACCATGTTGTCCCACCCGATAATGAAGCAGTATACCGATTAACCCCTTAATAAACCAAACGAGTTTTACGAACGAAACGAAGGGCGGAGAGGATAGAAACGAAACGCACTGTCAATAGCGCCCCCGTGGTACGTTTCCGGACTTAGCCCCATAATAAATTTTATGGAATGATCATAATGTTTTCGCCAAACCGAAACCGTTCCTTCGCCTGTCTATCCCTTCCACAGCCAATCGCTTTATGTTTTCCAAATATTGAAATGACCAATAATGTACCTAGCTTCGAGGACGTTGTGGGGGCACGACTGCTAATACCTGACATGGGACAGTCAGAACTGTTTCTGGAGCGAAAGCGAACAGATTTTAACAGAGCTATCATCGTACATTTGGCAGACAATGTATACCAACGAAGAATATTACGATATGTTCGTGGTATTCGGGAGCTGTGACACCAACATCGTGGCTGCTGTACGCGCATACAATGAGAAGTATCCCAATCGGCGTCCTATAATCAGAAAAATAATGACGGGGTTGACATGGAATTTAAGAACGAATGGTCAATTTCGTTCTGATAACAGTACTAGAGGAAGAACAAGAAGCAACGAGTCCGTGGAAAAAAATCCAACTATAAGTGTGCGTGATATTGAAAGAAGATCAGGAATACCGAAATCGACGGCGCATCGAGTTTTACAAGAAGAAGGATTGTATCCATACCATCTGCGTCGTATACAAGCACTACTGCCTCGCGACATGCCAGTTCGATTGGCGTTTTGTCAATGGCTCTTGAACGAGTATCAACAAAATCCAGACTTTTTAAAAAGGATTCTGTGGACAGACGAAAATACATTCACGCGAGAAGGTATTTTTAACACAAGAAATTCGCATGTGTGGATTTATGATAATCCACATGAAACCACCATCAGAAGTTTTCAAACTCAGTGGACCCTCAACGTTTGGGCTGGGATAATTGGTGATCAAATTTTGGGCCCTTTTTTTCTACCAGCAAGATTGACAGGCGAAGGGTATTTAAATTTTTTGGAGAAGGAACTGCCAATTCGAACTTTTTAAATATTTCCTACGCGGGTCGTTGGATAGGCCGTGCAGGTGCAATAGATTGGCCACCACGATCTCCAGATCTAACTCCCTTGGACTTCTTCCTCTGGGGGTATGTAAAATAAAAGGTCTACTCAATTCAAATTGATACCGTAGAAACATTACGACAACGGATAATCGCGGCATTTGAAGCTGTTAAAGAACAAGGGGTGTTAGAGAATGTTCGCAATTCCTCCATCAGAAGGCTTCAAAACTGCATAGAGACAGAGGGAGACCTGTTTGAACATTTATTGTGAGTAGTGAAGTGCAACAGAGTGTACAATAATAATGCCAGTGAGTGAGTGAGTAAGTGAGTAGTGTAGTGCAACAGAGTGCACATTAATAATGCCAGTGAGTGAGTGAGTGAGTGATTCAGTCAGTGAGTGAGTGAGTGCTTGTTTTTAATGAAGTGAGTAACATACACTAAGATAATTCCACGGCAAATCGATCACTGTTTTCTCTCCATGACTCAAATTTTATTGAAATTGGGACACTTTCGACTACCTTCTTACTTTGAACCGTTAACCCCGTCATTTGACTGTTATCCATGGCATCCTCCTGACCCATCCTTATCCTCCCCTGATGGAAAGAGCCCACCACCTTCTCGTGTAAAGTATAATTTATAAACAAGAAACTTGTTATGTAAATAAAACACCGTATTTTTAACTGCATTTTATATAAAAGGAAGTGTTTACAAAAGGAATACTTTCCTTCCCATACGACAAGTACTGAAATTTTAAGATGTAAGCAAAGTGGCAACTAATGTAAAATATTTGATGATATTCCAAGAAATAGAAAAAAAAACGATTTTTATTATTTTCATTAGAATTCTTAAGTTCCGTAAATTTAAATTGCAAATGATGTTTGTCAACTGTTTTGAGAACCTGTCACCTTCTTAAGGTTAAGTAGAATGTAAATAAATAAAATATAAATCAAAGTATTTTAATATAATATAACCAAGAATAGTATAGTATGGCATAATTTGCAGAACAATTGAAATAGGAATTGCTGCGATTGCCTCGTGGATTTCCTCGATGAAAATACGAGAGTGGACGTGATCATCGAGACGCTGGACATTGGCTACGAGGATATCAAATCCCTAAATAAGCTAAATGTAGTTAATACTCTGCGATGTGGCTGACACGCAAAGCACTGTGCCATGCAAAATGTATTTAAAAATATTCAACTGGTGGTCTAAACGCCAGAGGGAAATACACAAATAAAATATAATCAATTTTTAATGCATAACTGTTTTGCTTCACCCTCCTCAACCACCAACCTCCTGCATGTACGCTAGATTAAGACGATAGTTGTAATTATTATGTAGAAGTAGTACGATTCATGATCAAAGCGGTAACTATACACGTATGATAGACGTTTGATAGACGTTCAGAGTGGTACGTTAGGCGTTGAAAGCGGTAGGATAGACGTTTGATAGACGTTCAGAATGGTACGTTAGGCGTTGAAAGTGGTACGATAGACGTTGAAAGTGGTACGATAGACGTTGAAAGTGGTACGATAGACGTTGAAAGTGGTACGATAGACGTTCGATACACGTTCAGAGTGGTACGTTATGTGTTGAAAGTGGTTCAATAGACGTCCAATACACGTTCGTTGCGCAATCAAATGTGGTGTGACCTAGTCGAATGATGTGTCCAAAGAAGAAGGGAGAAGAATTCGAAGAACATGATAAGTGCACTCCGAGGATGGTTAGTGAATAATTCGAATATGTATAGAAGGTGAGGATGGTCAGCGAAAATGCAGGTGGCCTTCATTACATGAAGATGGCGAAGAACAAAGGCATCCTACTTTGCAAAGCTATGCAACTGTAGGCATGGGCCCACATGTGGCAGCTTGGAGATGCAGCGAGACCAGTTGTCTTCAAATCGTGGTCAACGTGCACTTACTTTGACAGTTCTTTGAAACACTTTTTGCATTTTTTGTGTTACGTGAAATTGTTTTGAAGAAGATTGCTTTTGAAGGATATTATCAATCGTTCAACGCATGGAAATACAATCGATTAATACCGTAAGTTTCCATTATCATACTTTAGTGAATCGTTGTGTTAGTAACTTTGAGAATTATAAGAAAACTCGGTTTCAGATTATGTCATTGCGCGTGAATTTGAAACGTCCGGCTACCGCTACGATCACCGCTGCTGCGGCAGTTATCCATTCATCCAGCCCGAAAATGTATGTGGCCTGTCGAAATGTTGCGGTTCAAGCCGAAGAAATTCGATGTGCAGAACTTTATGAGGCGGAAGCTAAGATGGCAACATTTTTTTAAAAGTTTTTAAAAAATGCGATAATCCATTACACGACTACTTCGAGGATGATGAGGAATATTGGATGCATCGATATGAACAACAAACGTTTTTAGGCGATTTCGATGATGATGATAGTGTACAAATAACTATATCTCGGAATAATCATGCGTATCATCCAAAGAGTGTGGCTTGGCGAAACGTCAAAGCGGAAAATATTGATTTTGATACGTATAGGAATAAAGTATCGGGGCTTCGGGCTAGTGTTGTTGCAGTTCAAACTGGCCCTGTGCAAGTTCCTATGGATTTACCATTAACTAATCTATTTGCTGATGATGTGATCCAGTGGGATAATTAAGCCAAATAAATTTTAATTATGTTTTTTATATTCTATGTTATTCCTTCATATTATTCTTTCATATTATTATTTGTAACAATATATATATTTCTTAAACATATATTATTTTTCAATTTTATTTACCCGTGTTCCTCCTCTCACCGCCTAATTTTTAAGATTCGCCGTAAATTTTAAGATTGTGTGTGTGTGTGTGTGTGTGTGTGTGTGTGTGCGTGCGTGCGTGCGTGCGTGCGTGCGTGCGTGTGTGTGTGTGTGTGTGTGTGTGTGTGTGTGTGTGTGTGTGTGTGTGTGTGTGTGTGTGTGTGTGTGTGTGTGTGTCGAAAAGAAAGAAAAGAGAAAGCGCGCGTTTCTAATATGTTTAATTTCACAATACTTGTAGGTATACAATATTTTTTGTTGTTCCATTGTCTGTGTAGATATAGAGATTGTCTGGTAGATTGTCCTAAGTAGCATTTCTGACGGAAAAGAATTGTCCAGCCTTTGGGCCTGCCATTTCTGGCGTAGACCTTTGGCAGGTAAGTATCCATTTCAACAGGCAGTGCCACCCGTGGCGTCAGTAAGACCGCCCCCGGTTTTTGCCATTTCAGAGGGGTTTCTTGCAGTGAAAATCAGTAAATTTGCAAGCGCAATATCTTAAAAACCAGTGGAAATAAAGTGTATACATTAAAGCTTATTGAATTTGTCTTGGAACGCACTATCAACTCAGGTCTTCAAAAAAAATAGTTCCATTTGAAAAACCGAACTTGACCATCGTATCTTTTAAAATAATAATCGGAAAGAAAATTCGTTCGCGCTAATAAATGGGCCCCCTCGAACCATGCAATTCCCTTTTTTTTATATTTTTATCGACAATACTTTAAGAGATATCGCGCTGTCCATTCCTTAGTGGGACACCCTGTATATCGAGCCGCGCAACTTCCTCGAGGATGCGGGGACCATTGTGCTGGAGTATGTACGAGGCGCCTTGAGGAAACATCAGAACCTCAAAGTGAACCCTGTGTTCAACGGCGAATTTTTGGCGGGGAACAAACATGCTTGTAAAAGCATCAATACCCGGAACTGCGAACTCTTCGGTACATGTGATCTACAGGAGTGGTACCAACGATGCGTCATCGAACCCACCCTGGCATCGTTGGAAGAGTTCCAGGAACGCGATAGCGGATGGGCATTGATGAGGATTCTCAACCTAACCGTCAACGTTAATAAGTACAATCCGCTGCGCGCAGGGTGCCACTTCAAGTTGCCACGGGAAATATTGATGAAGAAAGCGACAATTAGCGTGCGATCCGAGGATAACGCCTGCTTCGCGCCGGCAGTGGTCGCAGCTCTCCATCCCGCCGAAAGAAACCCTCATCGGCCAAGTTCATATCCACATTATACATTGGTGCTAAATCTCCAAGGCATTGAGTTTCCAATGTCCCTAGAGCAGCTTGGGAAGTTTGAGCGGCAGAACGGCATCTCCGTCAACGTGTACACTTTCGGGATGGAGAAAGGATCGACGGTCTTTCCGCTGCGCCTCACCAGCCAAAAGAGGGATCGACACGTCAATCTGCTCTACACGCCGAATCATAAGCACGGTGATGTAGGGCACTTTGTGCTGATCAAGGACTTATCCCGAGTGGTGAGCATGCAGTTGAGCAGGCACAGAGAAAAAAAATTCATCTGCGATCGGTATGTACATAAACTTATGAAACGTTGAAAAATATCGTTGAAAAAAATTAAATAAAAAAATTTTTTGATTTTTTTGCAGATGCATGCACTACTTTGGATCTGCCGAGAAGTTGGAGGCCCATTCGCTGGACTGCGGGCAAATGAATGATTGCGCCATCCTGTTGCCCAGCGTAGGAAACAATCTGCTCAAATTCAGCAACCACTGTATGAAGGAGCGGCTCCCCTTCATGGTGTACGCCGATCTTGAGTGCATCATTGAAAAAACAGAGGACAATCACCGAATGGGTGAAATGGATAGTAAATTGCGCGCGTATCAACACCATAAAGTGTACAGCATTGCATATTATATGCATTGCTCGTACGATACATCACTGTCGACGTATCGATGTCGCCGCGACGCGGATTGTGTTTCATGGTTCGTCAACGAACTGGAAAATTTTGCAAACTTCGCCAAACCCATTCTGACCAGCAATGTTCCCATGCTTGATTTAACTCCCGAACAATGGACGACATTTCGCGATGCAACACACTGTCATATTTGCGAAGAACCATTCAAGGCTGAAGATGTACGAGTTCGCGATCATTGCCATCTATCCGGACGCTTTAGAGGCCCAGCACATTCGGAGTGCAATTTAAATTATAAAAATGCGTTTTACATCCCCATAGTTTTCCATAATTTATCCGGCTACGATTCGCATTTCATTATCGAGGAAATAGCTACCGCTTTCGAAGGCAGCGTTGACGTATTGCCCATAACGAAAGAAAAGTACATTTCATTCACAAAAAATGTTGAAGATACGGCTGACTCAGACTCGCGAAAATGTATTAAATTGCGATTCATCGATTCGTACAAATTTCTCAATACCAGTCTCAACAAATTAGCATCTTTTCTTAGCGCGGATAAATTAAAAATTTTACGATCCGAATTTGAAACATTATCCATCGAAGATTTCAATTTATTGACGCGAAAGGGTGTATTTCCATACGAATACCTTGATTGCGCGAACAAGCTGCAGGATCCATGCTTACCACCGCGCGAGTCATTCTACAGTTCGTTAACGGGTGAGACTGTATCCAAGAGCGATTACGCGCACGCCGAGATTGTCTGGCAGCGTTTGGGGATTAGAACTTTGGGCGAATACAGCGACTTGTATTTGAAAACAGATGTCTTGTTATTGGCAGATATTTTTGAAATTTTTCACGAAAGTTGTATCAAGAGTTACGGATTAGATTTAGCGCATTATTATACTTTACCTGGCTTTACGTGGGATGCCATGCTAAAACATACCAAAATTACATTCGAATTGCTCACAGACGTTGATATGGTCATGTTTATCGAACGCGGTATACGTGGCGGTTTAAGCCAATGTTCCGGAAGATACGCACACGCCAATAACAAGTACATGTCATCTTACAACCCATCGGAACAGTCATCGTACTTGATGTACTTTGACGTGAACAATTTGTACGGATGGGCAATGTGCCAGCCCCTACCATACGCCAAATTTCAATGGGTCGAAGATGTCGCAAATTTTGACGTGTCTTCGATCGCTGTCGATTCGCCCACGGGATACATTCTCGAGGTAGATCTGGAATATCCGCAACGTCTGCATGACGCTCACGCCGATCTACCGTTCTGCCCGACGCGTGCCAAACCACCTGGCAGCAGGCAGGACAAGTTACTCGCGACGGTATACGATAAGCAGCGTTACGTTATCCATTATCGCAACCTGCAGCAGTGCACGAGTCACGGTCTTCGTATTACAAAGATACACCGCGCGCTTCAATTCGCTCAATCTCCCTGGCTCCGCGATTACATCGAACTCAATACACGGTTTAGAACATGCGCGACAAACGACTTTGAAAAAAATTTGTACAAATTGATGAACAACGCAGTATTCGGTAAAACTATGGAAAATGTGCGAAATCAGGTGGACGTAAAACTTTTAACACATTGGGAAGGGCGATATGGCGCGGAGGCAATGATCGCGAAACCGAATTTCCACAGCAGAAGTGTTTTTTCGGAAAATTTAATAGCTGTTGAATTGTGCATTCTAGACATATCAAAGATTTGTTTGTACGAATTTCATCACGAGTACATGTCTCCACTATATGGCCAAAAATGTAAAATTCTATACACAGACACTGATAGCCTCATCTATCACATTCGATGCGATGATATCTACGAGTCCGTGAAACGCAATATCGATAGATTCGACACAAGCGATTATCCTACTGACAATACATATAATATGCCGCGCTTAAATAAGAAGGTTCCGGGGCTGATGAAGGACGAAAATAATGGGATGATAATGACCGAATTCGTAGGTCTTAGAGCGAAAATGTATGCACTTCGCGTAGACGGTAAAAAAGATACGAAAAAAGCGAAAGGCGTCAAGACCAACGTCATAGCCAGAACGATAACTTTCGACGACTACGCGCAGTGTTTGCAAAAGGAGATCGAAATGGTTCGCAGACAATCATGCATACGGTCTAAATTGCATAAAGTGTACACCATTTCAGAATCCAAAATCGCTCTAAGTCCATACGACGATAAGCGGTATATCGTACCCGATTCGACCGACACTCTGCCCTGGGGACATTATAAAATTCCGTTGTAAAATTCCATTATAAAAATATTATAAAAAAGAAATTTGAACTTGATGAAACTACACATCATGTTGAGACGAAGTTTTCAAATTTGCGAGCGTTTTATAGCGGTGCGATGTCGTCGATGAAACTTTAGACTCGTGCTGCGCTGTTAAAGCTATACGTGATAGTGAATATTTCGATGATAAATCTCTTGTTGATTGCGAACTGCTGGCATTTGCCTTTGAATGATATTTTCGACGGCGCTGGCAGCAAAATGTTAAATAAATTGTACACATATGTATAACATTGTATTTATTGAACCATGTATTATTATTATTATTTTACAATACATTATTTTTATTTATCCAAGAATTGTGTGATTTATCAAACCCCAACCACTTCACGTATACCTTATCCCCCTTTCTACGCAGCACTTTTTCCACTAGATACACATCAGGATCGGTGACGCGTTGCAGCTCGTGTTCATAGAATCCTCCGGCAACGGGTTTTCCACAGGAATCGACGAGCAGATACGTCGCGGGATTAGTTGTCTGTACTTTGGCTATCTCGAACACCTCCGTTGTCCAATTCGGCGTATAGCCTTTATCGAAGATGGTTTTAAATTTGCTCACGCGCACAAACTCGCCCAACTCGAATCTCGCTGGAGCAGCGATCTTTAGGTTGCTGTATACGGTGGCTAGCAGCTTGTCGGCGATCGCAGGGGTAACATCGCAAGGACGCATTCCGATGGTTCTATGTTTTCGCGCGTTATACTCTGCAAGTAGACGCGGTAGCGAATCGGTCCATCTATAGGTTCCATTCAGCGTAAACAGTTTCCACATATTGTTCTTCAAAGTTCGATTGAAACGTTCTACGACGGAGGCCTTCATCACCGAATACGTTGAATAATGATTAATGTCATGCTTCTTCAAGAGTTTCTGTACATCGGTGTTGTAAAATTCTTTTCCTTGATCGGTTTGCAAATTTTTCGGATATCGATCTCTAAATATCTTTGCAAACGCTTTAGTCACCTCAGCGCCACTTTTAGTCTTGAGCGGCAACGCCCATGCATACTTGCTCAACACATCGATGACGGTGAGTATGTAGTGGTGACCCTGGTTGAATCGCGAGTATGGACGCATTTCTACAATGTCAGCTTGCCACAGATCGTCGTATCCACGCACTATGACGCGCCTCCGAGGAAAATGTCTTCGAGCTGGAGCGTGCAATTCCTCCACAAGTTGTAGCTTCTTGTGGCCATAGTTTTCTTCACTCATGAATTTCGATAATGGCTGCATGTTTGATCGCAGATGTATCTTTGCCACGAATGATGCGATAATTATCGTGTACGTGCATTATGTGCTCTCCACCACCCCAAGGAAATTCTGGACAAGTTCAACCGTCTCGCATGATTCTCCTTCGCATTGTTGCTGCGGGATAAGATTCAATGCTTGCGATATCTTTTGAACGCTGTTTTGCAACGTCAGCATATCTCTCTGAAACGCGACCAGCTTCATCTCTAATTCTTCCTGCTGCTCTCTCAAAAGTTTAATGCTCTTTTTCACGTATAGTTTATTGACGGCATCTGTGTCGGCCACCGGCTGAGCTACGCGTCGTATCTTGCGCGATTTTGCATCAAAGTCGGCACCGGTCACGCAAAGAGCGTTATCACGCATATAATTTCGAAGCATGCCGCTCCATTTGTAATAGTCCATTGTAGCTGCTCCACTCTTCTCGAGCGATACCCCAAATTTGTTGATCGGCATCTCGACGCATACAGTGCACATCATCGGCGTGCGGTTTAATTTATAATGAGGCCTGCGTCGCGGAGTTCCTCGATAATCGATAGAATTTCGTTGTCGTGCGAGTTGTTACCCGCCTGACGCGACGCTTCCAGCAAACGCAATCGATCCACCAGCTCGTTGGGATCATCCCAGTGCACATAATCGATCTTGTTATCGTTTACCACCATGACTCGCGATGTCCTTAGACCTTTCCCCGCTTTACTGGTCAATACACGGGGTAGTAGTGGCGCAATTACATGTTTGTACTTGTATCCCTTGTTACCCAATATGGGGTTTGTGCGTTATGACCACGTCTGTGAGCATTCGTCATCAGCAGTATACTTTTGTATTTTTGTTTGTCAGCATCTGTGTATATAGCATCATCGGGAATTCTCTTGAAAATCAGTTCATAAAGTTGTACCAAAGTGTACACCGTACACATAATCTATGGTCGTATCCCTATCTCCACTTAGGATTGCGCTCATGTATTTTTGTCCCAGCGGACCGAAATGGTTGCGAAACGTTTCTTGCCCCTCGGATGTTTGGAGTTGCTCTCTAATAGATGCTGCAAGCGACTCATCGGCAGAAGTTTCATACACGTCTTCGTCATCATTGGTTGTGAGCGACTGTACATCGGGAAATGTATTTATTGACGCAGGAGGAACCGTGGAATCGTTTGATGCGACATTCAACCGTTTCCGCTTCGATTGAACTGGTGTGGAGGTTACGAGCGAATTTTCCAATGACATGTATGACTGTTTACTATTTCTTTTACGCGATGCGTTCCATTTCGGCCGGATTTTTGTTTTAGGCGTTAATGTTTCAATGCTCATACTCGTCGCAGGTGATATGTCAGCTTCTGTCTCAGCAGTATTTTCCACAATATGTTTTAAGGGCTCGGTAATAGGTTTAAAGTATTTTTCCAGCGCGATATCTTCATCCATCTTGTCAGTCTTCAAAGACTGATGTTTCCTGCGAATGGATTCGCTGGTTTCTGCAATTTCCATCGCTATTCTCTCGCGATCCTTAATCTCCTGACTACTAATCATCATTGTATCGCAGACGTTGCTTTCCCACCGATGTGTTGACGACGATTGAGCATCTCACGGTACCGCAAACTCGTTAAATCCCTTTCTATAACGCCCATTGGACATCGTGCTATCTTTATCTATCACCATGAAACCATACTCCCGCTGCCAACAATTACGAAACAAAGCGCAGAAATCCTCGTAAGACATATCAGTGTTTACATGATCGTTGTACACATGTTTCAAGTTGGTACCATCCTGCTTAAACAGTATCAACAGATTCGCATTGTCGCGTATAAGATGTTTGGGAATCTTTGCATACGTCTGACAGAGATAGAAGCAGTCGACGTTCGAGTGGCGTCCCATTGCAAAGTATTCCCTTATCGTATCTTGCTTGTCGCATGCCACGTCATCAAAGATAAAAATGGAATTCGGAAGCGATTCGCTCGGTGGGATGACGTCACTGTTATTTGAAAATGTAAAGTAGCCAATTTCATCTATCGCAGTCAATAATTTCTCCAAATACTTATATTTTGGCTGTTGCAACGACTTGGAATACACGTACAGGTTCTCGAAGCACACGCCGTGAGGACTTTCCAACAAGCTGACCAGCTCGTTGGTCTTTCCACAATTTGATGGGCCATAAATGAGGCAGCGTATAGTGTTTGGTAGCATGCTACCAAGTCTGCGTCTCGTTTTCGGAGACGTCATTTGCGATTTATCATCAAAATTAGTCACGCGTATCGCCACAGGTTGTCGCACGAATCGCATCCTCTCCGTGAACTGCGAAAAATGATTTTGATACGTCGAAGCTGCGGTGCGCTCTATTTATAGGCTCGCGCCGAAGCAAAACAGCTCATTATTCAAAATGCTTCTGATCCTGTCGGATAATTGTGATATTCGAGACCAAACCGCTGAGCAGTTGAAATATATATCAAAGATTATTCTACTGCGAGAGTTTGGCAGACACATCGATCAGTTGTGGGACAGACTCCCCGAGCATATAAAAGTCGATTCTGAGGTTCAGCAGTATCGTCGGTGCTTGGAACATTATAATCGCCCTTGGCAGCGAACGCATATCGACGGTCCAGCACCATTGATTAAAAACTGCAGCGAATGTCGTCGAAGAGAGTAAAGAAAGGTTGTGGTCTGTTAAATCGGGCGATAAACGCGTTACCTATCGAATTACATATTCCGGGATATCAGTTTTGTGGTCCAGGAACTCATCTGGCAAAACGATTGGCTAGAGGCGATCGAGGCATCAATCCGTTGGACGCAGCGTGTCGCGAACACGATATTGCATATTCGCGTAGCAACGACCTCGGTGAAAGGCACACGGCAGATAAGGTTCTCGCTGACAAAGCGCGAAAACGCATCGTTGCGCGAGACTCGACTCTGGGTGAAAGAGGTGCTGCTACAGCTGTTTGGGCAGCTATGAAAGCTAAGACGAAAATCGGAATGGGGATGAAAACAAAACCCCGCAAAAGGACTGTAAGGAGAGCATCGCAAAAGCGGATACTTCCGGTGGCAAAACGAGGTGGCATATTACCACTTCTCCCGCTGCTAGGTGTTCTCGGATCATTAGCCGGTGGAGCAGCGGGGATCGCCAAGGCGGTAAACGATAATAAGGCGGCGCAACATCAGCTGCAGGAAATGCAGCGTCATAATCGCACCATGGAAGGTCGCGGACTTTATCTCGCACCATACAAGCGCGGACAGGGAATATCGAAACAAAAAAAAAACGCCGAAAAGACAATAAAAATGCCCGAGGGCGTAACTACAGATGCGCAATTGGGGGAGTTGGCAAAACGTATGCGTATTCCATTTTTTAGAGGTGTTTTTATGCGCAATGCACTACCTGTTGGAGGAGTACGCCGAAACGAGAGCGGTATCGTGAATTTGGATAATGTCGAGGGACCGGGGACTCATTGGGTGGCGTATGCGAAGAGGGGGCGTCGAGCTGTATACTTCGACAGCTTTGGCAATCTTCGACCGCCTAAGGAATTGGTACAATATCTGGATAAAGATGTCGTGAAAATCGAATACAATCACGCGCCTTATCAGGAGTACAATCAGAGCAATTGTGGTCAACTATGTCTACGCTTTCTACAAACGATTGGCCGCAAATTTAAGGATTGACTTCTCACCACTTTGATTCAGTACGAGTCCAGTCGTACAGCTTGGAATATGTCGTTAACATTCACTCTAACCGGCAAGAGTAGCACCCTCGCGGTGAGCTACTTTCCACCCATAGATTTGAGCGACGATGATTACGAGCTTGGTCTAACAACCCTTGAAACTTACCATACAATACCCAACATCGACTTCAGCAACGATAAATTCTACTTCACCACAAACTATGAGACCAACAGCAGCGTCGACACCAGCCATGAATACATTACGATTCCCCACGGTTCATACGAATTAGACGCCATTGCCAAGTATTTGAAACAGCGATTACTCGAGCGATATCCTCAAAAACTCGATGGCACCAATGCCAACGATGGTAGCGACAGCGATGAGTATCCTATAGTGTTGCGTCCCAACAACAACACCATGAAAAGTGAGCTGTACTGCTCGTTCATTGTAGACTTTACGAAGCCCAATAACATTGGATCGTTACTGGGATTCTCGACGAATCGCGTATTAGAACCGGAACAGTGGCACGAATCGGACGATCCGATTAATATCATGAATGTGAACATTATTCGCGTAGAATGTAGCGTGACCGCTGGCACGTACAGCAATGGGAAGCGCGTACATACCATACATGAATTTTCTCCCAGAGTACCGCCGGGATATAAGATATCGGAAACGCCCGCGCAGATCATTTACCTTCCAATCACCGCACAGGTCATTTCGGATCTAACGATACGTGTTGTGGATCAAGACGGGCGGTTGCTTGATTTTCGAGGTGAAGAGATTACCATCAGACTGCACGTACGACGACGTCGATGATAATACATGTGGTGCAGTCGTATGAGATGCTTGTGTTGAACGACTCCAGAAACACGTTTCTTCCAAACGAAATTGTTTGCAGCAACAACAACAACAACAACTGCAACTGCAACAGCTCTGATTACGCTAAAAAGAAGAGGCTCAGTGCTGCGAACATTGCATTTTTGAAATCGCTGGGATTCATTGTACGCAATTAAGTTGAAAAATGACCGACATTCTAAGCATTGGCGCGAAGCCGACGTTTGATGATCGCATCGCCAAGCTTGAGACTCACACATACAACCCTTACGTCAACACGACGTTTGGATACAGCGATGAGATAAGAATACCTATACAGCAACAGGATTTATACACATTACCGTGTGAAAGTTTCCTCTACCTGGAGGGGAAATTGACGATAAATAAGCCGAATGATGTATCAACGGTGATGTTGGGAAATAATTGCATGGCATTCATATTTGATGGGATTCGATATGAACTGAATGGTGTGGAGATTGATCGCAACAGAAACGTTGGAATAACTAGCACGCTTAAAAACTATGTATCGATGACATCTGATGAAGACAAAAATATGGAGAATGCGGGATGGGGCTTGAAACGGCACGATGAGCTAATAGTGAAAAATCATTTCAATTTTTGCATCCCGCTCAAATATTTGTTGGGATTTTGCGAGGACTACAAACGCATGGTTATTAATGCGCGTCACGAATTGATTTTAATACGATCGCGCAACGATAACAATTCTCTAATAGGATCGCCGACGTTGGAACCAGAAATTGAATTACTTAAAGTGCAATGGCGGATGCCTCACGTGACGCTGAACGACGTTAATAAGCTGTCGTTGCTACATGCTTTGGAAAGTGGACAAAACCTGAGCATTAGTTTTCGCTCGTGGGATCTGTACGAGTATCCTCTCTTACAGAGCACGACCAAGCATTCGTGGGCCGTGAAGGCAGCTGCACAGTTGGAGAAGCCGCGATACATTATCTTTGCTCTACAGACTGCTCGAAAGAATGTGATGACTGAAGATGTTACTCGATTTGACCACTGCAAATTGACCAATGTAAAACTTTTTCTCAACTCGGAATTTTACCCGTACGATGACATGAACTTGGACTTTGACAAGAATAGGCACGCCATCTTATTTAACATGTATACGCATTTTCGTAAATCGTATTACGGACATAGTTGCAACGAGGCATTATTCACCGTAGCCCAATTTTTGCAATTTGGCCCCCTCGTGGTGATTGATTGCTCGCGACAAAATGAGTCGATCAAGAATAGCACCGTGGACGTGCGCATAGAATTTGATTGTAAAGAAAACGTACCTGCAAATACTACGGCCTACTGTTTGATTCTGCACGATCGGGTGGTTGAATACAATCCGCTGACAAATGTGGTGCGCAAAATCAATTAAATTACTGCGCTACTTGCCCACCCTCTCTTGTACTAAATTGTACCGATAATGGTCGTACCAACATTCGTTGACCTGCAAGTGTTCATCGTCGATGGAAGATTTGTCGCGAAGGAAGTGGCTATCCTACGAAAGGGAACAATTCTCTCGCACTATATTTTTGGGAGTTCGATGCCACAATATCTTCTTACAAAATCCGACAAATCGAGCATCCGGTGGTTGGTAGCAAAACATCATGGACTACGTTGGGAAGATGGAGACGTTCCGTACAGTATGGCTAAACAGCTAATTATGAAAGCTGTAGCCGATGCGATCGACGAGGAAGATGACACACCCCATGTCGTATACGTAAAAGGGCTGCAGAAACGCGATTGGCTCATGGATTTCCTCGATGAAAATACGAGAGCGGACGTGATCATCGAGACGCTAGACATTGACTACGAGGATATCAAATCCCTAAATAAGCTAAACGTAGTTAATACTCTGCGATGTGGCAGACACGTAAAGCACTGTGCCATGCAAAATGTATTTAAAATATTCAACTGGTGGTCTAAACGCCAGAGGGAAATACACAAATAAAATATAATCAATTTTTAATGCATAACTGTTTTTTCTTCACCCTCCTCAACCTCCAACCTTCTGCATGTACGCTAGATTAAGACGATAGTTGTAATTATGTACAAGTAGTACGATTCATGATCAACGCGGTATGATAGACGTTCGATAGATGTTCAGAGTGGTACGATAGATGACGTTGAAAGTGGTCCAATACACGTTTGATACACGTTCAGAGTGGTATGGTAGATATTCAATACGTGATCAGAGTGGTATGGTCTAGTCGAATGATGTGTGCAAAGAAGAAGGGAGAAGAATTCGAAGAACATGATAAGTGCGCTCCGAGAACGGTCAGTGAAGAAGAAGATAAGTACATGGAGGAGGAGAATGGTCAGCGAAAATGCAGGTGGCCTGTGATAAAGATGGCGAAGAACAAATGCATCCTATTTTGCAAAGCTATGCAACTGGTCTCGATTTCATCATTGGAGGGGGTTTTGACGTGCGAGAGCCAGGAGATGTATCGAGACCAGTTGCATTCAAATCGTGACAGCAGCTGTGACAGTGAGCTTGTGCTTTGTGAGCATCATTTTTTTCTAAAAAATGGGATTCTTACGAATTGCCCCTGAGTGCAGAGAGAATCCAGAGGTATGTACTTAACAATATTTTTTAACATTTATCACGTTTAACCATTTATACCGAGTGAGATTAAAATCGGACAGTTGTATAAATATTATATCGTGGGTTTCTATGTTCCAGAACTCGCCACCACCGTCACCCCCGAGGCTACAAGCCTCACCATCGCCACCACCATCACCTCCGTCGCCGAGGGTGTGGTCACCAGACTGGGGCTCGCCGCAGCCATCACCGTCGCCGTCGCGACGCCCCATAGTTTTATATTCTTTTTTTATTCTTTCTTATTCTATATTTTTTATATTTATGTTCTTTTTTATTCTATATTTTTTATATTTATATATATTTTTTATTTATATTCTTTTTTTATTTTTTTATTATTTATATTTATTATTTAATTGACGTTTCCAAAAGTAGCATATTACATTCGCGCTGCCAAGTGACATCACCCTGCGCGGCCGTTCCAGAGGATTCGAATTACGCGAGATCGCGCGATACGCAGCGACGTTAAATCGGAACGCTTTGAAATACAGTTAGCTTTAGAATGCATGCGATTCTATCCCCTATGTAGTGGTGTCTCTTTCCCTCCTAGAATTTTAACTTTAAAGTAATGCTCCTCTCTTTCCCTCGAAGACGCGGTGTCGAGAAACGCCGATCTTTCCCGACATCGTCCGAAACAATTTCTGATAAAATTTCTCATAAAAATAAATTATTATGCGCGCGCGCGTGTGTGTGTGTGTGTGTGTGTGTGTGTGTGTGTGTGTGCGTGCGTGCGTGCGTGCGTGCGTGCGTGTGTGTGTGTGTGTGTGTGTGTGTGTGTGTGTGTGTGTCACATATGTGACGCTCCGTTGGTTTCGCTATATGTACCATTCGGAAAAGACTACTGTCAGAGACGGCGTTTGGGGGAGTTGGTTAGGCGGCTGACTCGTACCGCGGAGGTCTTGGGTTCGAGCCCCGTCGCCCCGAGAAGTTTTTTCATTTATATTAATATCATAAAATTAATATTTCCTTCCTTACCGACAGTCTGTACCACGCTCCAGAGTAGCACCTTCCTTACCGACAGTCTGTACCACGCTCCAGAGTAGCGCACCGTCACCCCGCGGTTCCCTCCTCCTCCTCGATGATACCCCCCCACCACTCCGCCATCTCTATGACGTCATTCGCCGCCAGCCCGCCGACAAAAAAACAAATTTTCAAATTTGAGTTTCAAGGTTATGAGCATGACCTTGAAACTCAAATTTGAATTAGAATCCCCATTGCCATACTACTGATATATCGATTTTATTCCTGATCCGGCAGTCGATCATGTTGGACAACAACCTGCCTACTAGAGAGCCAATCGTTATTGGCCTCCAGTTCTTTGCGTCATTTGTGTCCTTCCCTGGCTTGGGGATTAAGGTTGTTCTATTTGCTTTGAACTGCTTGGGATAATACCCCTTCAGTAGCAACAAACTGAAGAGTTTGGCTAGGACCTGCACTGCGCCAACTCTTTTGATGTGGGCCTTTTTGACCCCATCAGGACCAGCTGCCGTTCCTGTCTTCATTCTGCCTAGGCGGCTAATAATTTCATCCGGCTCTACCGGCTCCCATACTTCGCTTACCGGGACTTTGGGTGGTACATGACCGTCGACTACCAACTCTGTGTTTTCGGGGCCCGCTGTGCCCCACAGAGCGGTATACAGCCTTTCGATATCCTCGGTTTGTGGGTAGCGTACATTTCCCTCAACCTGATCTATTGAACCACCACTGATGGCCATGTCCGCCAACTTTCTGGGGCATTTCTTAAACAGTTCTTGGTATCTACGATACCTATATCGGCGACCTCTGGTACGCCTGCTGAAACGTGCCCCACCGCTTCCAGCCTTTTCTCTATTCTTGAGCCTCCGCAGTTCACGGTGCTCCGTGGAGGGCTCATCGCTCAGTAGTAGGACGCTGATGATATCCCTCACCACTTTATCTAGTTGCTCGTGGCTGGATTCATGATCTGTCGCCAGCATCCTGATATTTTCGGTGATGCTGGCCCACTCCTCACTCTCTGCCCCTGAGGCTAAGATTGCCTCCCTCAGAGCTTCCTGACTGGCGTCGCATGACGCCGGTTCTTGGCTACTAACGCCCCTGTCTGGCGAGGTTGGAGTTTCCTCCTCGAGGAGACACTCGGTCTCATTGTCCGAGTCCTCGATTGTAATAGTTTCGACTACGTTTTCTGGGGGCTTGAATTGCCTTCTTTTGTCGCTAATCTGCTTTAGCGTTTTCCCAGGGATGTGTTCCCTGATAATCACATTCACCCGGGAATTGCCCCCGTGTATTCGATCTAACTCTCGGAGGAGAACTGTCTCCTCCTCTGACCAGACCGTAGCCTTCCTCCCTCTTTTGGCTGCCACTGGCGCAGCCCCCTCCACTTCTATCCTCTTTTCGTTCCTAAGTACTGGGTGCCTGTGCCTTTCATGCATTGAGAGGCGCCTTTGTGATTTGTACGCTATATCGCAAATCATGCATCGGAATTCACCATCGGTGACCACTACCGACCCTCTACACTTCGGTATGTGGCACCTCAGCTGGTGAATTCGTTCGTAGCTTTTGCCACATTTGCGACATGTCTACTGGACCCTCATCTCGTGGTGGGTCTCAGACGCATGCGCGTTAAAGTCTTTTTCAGACAGGAATTGCAAGTTTCTTCCTGTTCTCAGGCACCCAGCGCAGTGGATGGGGCTGCCCAGGGGCAGCATAATGGATTGTGCCAGATCGTGTCCTGGTACATTGCCATGGTTGTCAATTGCGGTCCCCTGCCGGCTAGCGGACAAGTTCGCCGTGGAGATCCCGGGACAGGGGATCTCCACGTCCGAGGCTTCATCTTCGTTGTCGCTGATTCTTACGTTAGAAGAATGTGTTTTTAACGGTCTAAGTTTCCGGTCCATTCCATCACATTACCTTGGGCATAGCAATCAGTCGTCAACAGTTGATGTCATCCAATGCATTACTCCGAACGGGGCCAGTCTCCCCTTCTCCTTGACACTCACACGCCCTTGGGCTACTGCCTGGGCGCGTATTGCTTTAAAATGCGCAAAAATCTCACAGCGGCACAAAGCTCTAAGTGGGCTTGCGGGGTCACATTCGGCCGGCTCCTATTCGCTTTAAAGTGAAAATGGGGACCCACCGGCATAAGCCGGGTGGGCCCCCAATTCACTTATATTTCATAATAAGGACTATGTCCTTTTCAACTATACTGACACCTCTTCCCCTTATTGCAACTCTATGGAGTGTGCGATTTTCTGAGCCGGCCATGTTGGCTACGGTCTTTTTGCCATATATGTGCCTCCGATCAAACGTCACTAATACAATGACGGGTCATTTGGTAACCGCGATAACCGTAGTTACATTATCGTCACTAGTGAGGTGACGGGTCGTTTGGTAACCTTGTTAGTCATAGTTACATTTTCGTCACTATTCAGATGACGGGCCGTTTGGTAACCTTTTGTTAGTCATAGTTACATTTCGTCACTAGTACGATGACGGCTCAATTGCTTCTCTCCGCCCTAATTTTCACACGAAGCCAAGGAGGGCTTCCCGAAATATGGATCCCGTTCAGATCCCGCGTGGAAACGAGTTGCACGCATAACTACGTACCAGCATACACCGTAGTGTATACGAGTCACCAACGTCACTTCTGGACGCTCACCACATAAGGGCCATTCGGTCTTAGACACCGACCCGTGGTAATGCTGTGTGGAGAAATCCGAAACGCAACACGGTAAGAACAGTCGAAACAAAATCTCGAGGTGCGGTGACTGCTTCTCAACCGAGGTTATAGAATAGCCACACGCCCGACACTGCTCCGACCGAGACGCTCGAACCGTCGCTCTCCCTTATAGATACCGAACGGCCGGCCGGAACGCCGGCGCCGCCGTACCTTACGCACGGGCGCTTATGGGCGTAAACCGCCGCTACAACAGCCCGTTCGCCCGGCACGCTGGGACTTAGCCGCAGAGAGCGTCGGAACCAAGAGTAAACCGAATAAACGAATTATTATAAACAACCGCGGTCACCGTTACCCTGATAAATACACGGTCCAAAACGATATTCGAAAATAATTTTCTCGGGACTTTGAAATATTTCGGAGCGATTGGAGTTTTTCGAGTTTTTCTCGAAAACCAGCACGGGGACCGCGTACGAACCATTAGAGTAACACTTTGGGAATTGAACGAGGAACACGGATCAATGGTTGTTTCCGTAGATTTGACGATTTTCGTCGCTTTGAGACGACGGTGCCGAAAGACTTCGAAATCAGATGGGGCCTTGAAATTTCACTGGGCAGCGCGGACGAACCAAAATTAATTCCCAGACCCAGCGGCGTATTGTCTCGCCGCTGGTCAGGTCTGCTCTCCAGCGTCGTATTGCCTCGCCGCCGGTCAGGTCTGCTCTCCAGCGGCGTATTGCCTCGCCGCCGGTCAGGTCTGCTCTCCAGCGTCGTATTGCCTCGCCGCCGGTCAGGTCTGCTCTCCAGCGGCGTATTGCCTCGCCGCCGGTCAGGTCTGCTCTCCAGCGGCGTATTGCTTCGCCGCCGGTCAGGTCTGCTCTCCAGCGGCGTATTGCCTCGCCGCCGGTCAGGTCTGCTCTCCAGCGGCGTATTGCCTCGCCGCCGGTCAGATCTGCTCTCCAGCGGCGTATTGCTTCGCCGCCGGTCAGGTCTGCTCTCCAGCGGCGTATTGCCTCGCCGCCGATCAGATCTGCTCTCCAGCGGCGTATTGCCTCGCCGCCGGTCAGATCTGCTCTCCAGCGGCGTATTGCTTCGCCGCCGGTCAGGTCTGCTCTCCAGCGGCGTATTGCCTCGCCGCCGGTCAGATCTGCTCTCCAGCGGCGTATTGCTTCGCCGCCGAAATAGTCAAAGTCCCAACGGCGTATTGCCTCGCCGCCGGTCAGATCTGCTCTCCAGCGGCGTATTGCTTCGCCGCCGAAATAATCAAATTCCCAGCGGCGTATTGTCTCGCCGCTGGTCAGGTCTGCTCTCCAGCGTCGTATTGCCTCGCCGCCGGTCAGGTCTGCTCTCCAGCGGCGTATTGCCTCGCCGCCGGTCAGGTCTGCTCTCCAGCGGCGTATTGCTTCGCCGCCGGTCAGGTCTGCTCTCCAGCGGCGTATTGCCTCGCCGCCGGTCAGATCTGCTCTCCAGCGGCGTATTGCTTCGCCGCCGGTCAGGTCTGCTCTCCAGCGGCGTATTGCCTCGCCGCCGGTCAGGTCTGCTCTCCAGCGGCGTATTGCCTCGCCGCCGGTCAGGTCTGCTCTCCAGCGGCGTATTGCCTCGCCGCCGGTCAGATCTGCTCTCCAGCGGCGTATTGCTTCGCCGCCGAAATAGTCAAAGTCCCAACGGCGTATTGCCTCGCCGCCGGTCAGATCTGCTCTCCAGCGGCGTATTGCCTCGCCGCCGGTCAGGTCTGCTCTCCAGCGTCGTATTGCCTCGCCGCCGGTCAGGTCTGCTCTCCAGCGGCGTATTGCCTCGCCGCCGGTCAGGTCTGCTCTCCAGCGGCGTATTGCCTCGCCGCCGGTCAGGTCGGCTCTCCAGCGGCGTATTGCCTCGCCGCCGGTCAGGTCTGCTCTCCAGCGGCGTATTGCCTCGCCGCCGGTCAGGTCTGCTCTCCAGCGGCGTATTGCCTCGCCGCCGGTCAGGTCTGCTCTCCAGCGGCGTATTGCCTCGCCGCCGGTCAGATCTGCTCTCCAGCGGCGTATTGCTTCGCCGCCGGTCAGGTCTGCTCTCCAGCGGCGTATTGCCTCGCCGCCGGTCAGGTCTGCTCTCCAGCGGCGTATTGCCTCGCCGCCGGTCAAGTCTGCTCTCCAGCGGCGTATTGCCTCGCCGCCGGTCAGGTCTGCTCTCCAGCGGCGTATTGCCTCGCCGCCGGTCAGGTCTGCTCTCCAGCGGCGTATTGCCTCGCCGCCGGTCAGGTCTGCTCTCCAGCGGCGTATTGCCTCGCCGCCGGTCAGGTCTGCTCTCCAGCGGCGTATTGCCTCGCCGCCGGTCAGGTCTGCTCTCCAGCGGCGTATTGCCTCGCCGCCGGTCAGGTCTGCTCTCCAGCGGCGTATTGCCTCGCCGCCGGTCAGGTCTGCTCTCCAGCGGCGTATTGCCTCGCCGCCGAAATAGTCAAAGTCCCAACGGCGTATTGCCTCACCGCCGGTCAGGTCTGCTCTCCAGCGGCGTATTGCCTCGCCGCCGGTCAGGTCTGCTCTCCAGCGGCGTATTGCTTCGCCGCCGAAATAATCAAAGTCCCAACGGCGTATTGCCTCGCCGCCGGTCAGATCTGCTCTCCAGCGGCGTATTGCTACGCCGCCGAAATAATCAAATTCCCAGCGGCGTATTGTCTCGCCGCTGGTCAGGTCTGCTCTCCAGCGTCGTATTGCCTCGCCGCCGGTCAGGTCTGCTCTCCAGCGGCGTATTGCCTCGCCGCCGGTCAGGTCTGCTCTCCAGCGGCGTATTGCTTCGCCGCCGGTCAGGTCTGCTCTCCAGCGGCGTATTGCCTCGCCGCCGGTCAGGTCTGCTCTCCAGCGGCGTATTGCTTCGCCGCCGAAATAATCAAATTCCCAGCGGCCTATTGCCTCGCCGCCGGTCAGATCTGCTCTCCAGCGGCGTATTGCTTCGCCGCCGAAATAATCAAATTCCCAGCGGCGTATTGCCTCGCCGCCGGTCAGGTCGGCTCTCCAGCGGCGTATTGCCTCGCCGCCGGTCAGGTCGGCTCTCCAGCGGTGTATTGCCTCGCCGCCGGTCAGGTCTGCTCTCCAGCGGCGTATTGCCTCGCCGCCGGTCAGGTCTTCTCTCCAGCGGCGTATTGCCTCGCCGCCGGTCAGGTCTGCTCTCCAGCGGCGTACTGCTTCGCCGCCGAAATAATCAAATTCCCAGCGGCGTATTACCTCGCCGCCGGTCAGATCTGCTCTCCAGCGGCGTATTGCTTCGCCGCCGAAATAATCAAATTCCCAGCGGCGTATTGCCTCACGCCGGTCAGGTCTGCTCTCCAGCGGCGTATTGCCTCGCCGCCGGTCAGGTCTGCTCTCCAGCGGCGTATTGCCTCGCCGCCGGTCAGGTCTGCTCTCCAGCGGCGTATTGCTTCGCCGCCGAAATAATCAAATTCCCAGCGGCGTATTACCTCGCCGCCGGTCAGGTCTGCTCTCCAGCGGCGTATTGCCTCGCCGCCGGTCAGGTCTGCTCTCCAGCGGCGTATTGCCTCGCCGCCGGTCAGGTCTGCTCTCCAGCGGCGTATTGCCTCGCCGCCGGTCAGGTCTGCTCTCCAGCGGCGTATTGCCTCGCCGCCGGTCAGGTCTGCTCTCCAGCGGCGTATTGCCTCGCCGCCGGTCAGGTCTGCTCTCCAGCGGCGTATTGCCTCGCCGCCGAAATAGTCAAAGTCCCAACGGCGTATTGCCTCGCCGCCGGTCAGATCTGCTCTCCAGCGGCGTATTGCTTCGCCGCCGAAATAATCAAATTCCCAGCGGCGTATTGCCTCACCGCCGGTCAGGTCTGCTCTCCAGCGGCGTATTGCCTCGCCGCCGGTCAGGTCTGCTCTCCAGCGGCGTATTGCTTCGCCGCCGAAATAATCAAAGTCCCAACGGCGTATTGCCTCGCCGCCGGTCAGATCTGCTCTCCAGCGGCGTATTGCTACGCCGCCGAAATAATCAAATTCCCAGCGGCGTATTGCCTCGCCGCCGGTCAGGTCTGCTCTCCAGCGGCGTATTGCCTCGCCGCCGGTCAGGTCTGCTCTCCAGCGTCGTATTGCCTCGCCGCCGGTCAGATCTGCTCTCCAGCGGCGTATTGCTTCGCCGCCGAAATAGTCAAAGTCCCAACGGCGTATTGCCTCGCCGCCGGTCAGATCTGCTCTCCAGCGGCGTATTGCTTCGCCGCCGAAATAATCAAATTCCCTGCGGCGTATTGTCTCGCCGCTGGTCAGGTCTGCTCTCCAGCGTCGTATTGCCTCGCCGCCGGTCAGGTCTGCTCTCCAGCGGCGTATTGCCTCGCCGCCGGTCAGGTCTGCTCTCCAGCGGCGTATTGCTTCGCCGCCGGTCAGGTCTGCTCTCCAGCGGCGTATTGCCTCGCCGCCGGTCAGGTCGGCTCTCCAGCGGCGTATTGCCTCGCCGCCGGTTAGGTCTGCTCTCCAGCGGCGTATTGCCTCGCCGCCGGTCAGGTCGGCTCTCCAGCGGCGTATTGCCTCGCCGCCGGTCAGGTCTGCTCTCCAGCGGCGTATTGCCTCGCCGCCGGTCAGGTCTGCTCTCCAGCGGCGTATTGCCTCGCCGCCGGTCAGGTCGGCTCTCCAGCGGCGTATTGCCTCGCCGCCGGTCAGGTCTGCTCTCCAGCGGCGTATTGCCTCGCCGCCGGTCAGGTCTGCTCTCCAGCGGCGTATTGCCTCGCCGCCGGTCAGGTCTGCTCTCCAGCGGCGTATTGCCTCGCCGCCGGTCAGGTCTGCTCTCCAGCGGCGTATTGCCTCGCCGCCGGTCAGGTCTGCTCTCCAGCGGCGTATTGCCTCGCCGCCGGTCAGGTCGGCTCTCCAGCGGCGTATTGCCTCGCCGCCGGTCAGGTCTGCTCTCCAGCGGCGTATTGCCTCGCCGCCGGTCAGGTCTGCTCTCCAGCGGCGTATTGCCTCGCCGCCGGTCAGGTCTGCTCTCCAGCGGCGTATTGCCTCGCCGCCGGTCAGATCTGCTCTCCAGCGGCGTATTGCTTCGCCGCCGGTCAGGTCTGCTCTCCAGCGGCGTATTGCCTCGCCGCCGGTCAGGTCTGCTCTCCAGCGGCGTATTGCCTCGCCGCCGGTCAGGTCTGCTCTCCAGCGGCGTATTGCCTCGCCGCCGGTCAGATCTGCTCTCCAGCGGCGTATTGCTTCGCCGCCGAAATAGTCAAAGTCCCAACGGCGTATTGCCTCGCCGCCGGTCAGATCTGCTCTCCAGCGGCGTATTGCCTCGCCGCCGGTCAGGTCTGCTCTCCAGCGTCGTATTGCCTCGCCGCCGGTCAGGTCTGCTCTCCAGCGGCGTATTGCCTCGCCGCCGGTCAGGTCTGCTCTCCAGCGGCGTATTGCCTCGCCGCCGGTCAGGTCGGCTCTCCAGCGGCGTATTGCCTCGCCGCCGGTCAGGTCTGCTCTCCAGCGGCGTATTGCCTCGCCGCCGGTCAGGTCTGCTCTCCAGCGGCGTATTGCCTCGCCGCCGGTCAGGTCTGCTCTCCAGCGGCGTATTGCCTCGCCGCCGGTCAGATCTGCTCTCCAGCGGCGTATTGCTTCGCCGCCGGTCAGGTCTGCTCTCCAGCGGCGTATTGCCTCGCCGCCGGTCAGGTCTGCTCTCCAGCGGCGTATTGCCTCGCCGCCGGTCAAGTCTGCTCTCCAGCGGCGTATTGCCTCGCCGCCGGTCAGGTCTGCTCTCCAGCGGCGTATTGCCTCGCCGCCGGTCAGGTCTGCTCTCCAGCGGCGTATTGCCTCGCCGCCGGTCAGGTCTGCTCTCCAGCGGCGTATTGCCTCGCCGCCGGTCAGGTCTGCTCTCCAGCGGCGTATTGCCTCGCCGCCGGTCAGGTCTGCTCTCCAGCGGCGTATTGCCTCGCCGCCGGTCAGGTCTGCTCTCCAGCGGCGTATTGCCTCGCCGCCGGTCAGGTCTGCTCTCCAGCGGCGTATTGCCTCGCCGCCGAAATAGTCAAAGTCCCAACGGCGTATTGCCTCACCGCCGGTCAGGTCTGCTCTCCAGCGGCGTATTGCCTCGCCGCCGGTCAGGTCTGCTCTCCAGCGGCGTATTGCTTCGCCGCCGAAATAATCAAAGTCCCAACGGCGTATTGCCTCGCCGCCGGTCAGATCTGCTCTCCAGCGGCGTATTGCTACGCCGCCGAAATAATCAAATTCCCAGCGGCGTATTGCCTCGCCGCCGGTCAGGTCTGCTCTCCAGCGGCGTATTGCCGCGCCGCCGGTCAGGTCTGCTCTCCAGCGGCGTACTGCTTCGCCGCCGAAATAATCAAATTCCCAGCGGCGTATTACCTCGCCGCCGGTCAGATCTGCTCTCCAGCGGCGTATTGCTTCGCCGCCGGTCAGATCTGCTCTCCAGCGGCGTATTGCATCCCCGCCGGTCAGATCTGCTCTCCAGCGGCGTATTGCTTCGCCGCCGGTCAGATCTGCTCTCCAGCGGCGTATTGCTTCGCCGCCGGTCAGGTCTGCTCTCCAGCGGCGTATTGCCTCGCCGCCGGTCAGGTCTGCTCTCCAGCGGCGTATTGCCTCGCCGCCGGTCAGGTCTGCTCTCCAGCGGCGTATTGCCTCGCCGCCGGTCAGGTCGGCTCTCCAGCGGCGTATTGCTTCGCCGCCGAAATAGTCAAAGTCCCAACGGCGTATTTCCTCGCCGCCGGTCAGATCTGCTCTCCAGCGGCGTATTGCTTCGCCGCCGAAATAATCAAATTCCCAGCGGCGTATTGTCTCGCCGCTGGTCAGGTCTGCTCTCCAGCGTCGTATTGCCTCGCCGCCGGTCAGGTCTGCTCTCCAGCGGCGTATTGCCTCGCCGCCGGTCAGATCTGCTCTCCAGCGGCGTATTGCTTCGCCGCCGAAATAGTCAAAGTCCCAACGGCGTATTGCCTCGCCGCCGGTCAGATCTGCTCTCCAGCGGCGTATTGCTTCGCCGCCGAAATAATCAAATTCCCAGCGGCGTATTGTCTCGCCGCTGGTCAGGTCTGCTCTCCAGCGTCGTATTGCCTCGCCGCCGGTCAGGTCTGCTCTCCAGCGGCGTATTGCCTCGCCGCCGAAATAGTCAAAGTCCCAACGGCGTATTGCCTCGCCGCCGGTCAGATCTGCTCTCCAGCGGCGTATTGCTTCGCCGCCGAAATAATCAAATTCCCAGCGGCGTATTGCCTCACCGCCGGTCAGGTCTGCTCTCCAGCGGCGTATTGCCTCGCCGCCGGTCAGGTCTGCTCTCCAGCGGCGTATTGCTTCGCCGCCGAAATAATCAAAGTCCCAACGGCGTATTGCCTCGCCGCCGGTCAGATCTGCTCTCCAGCGGCGTATTGCTACGCCGCCGAAATAATCAAATTCCCAGCGGCGTATTGCCTCGCCGCCGGTCAGGTCTGCTCTCCAGCGGCGTATTGCCTCGCCGCCGGTCAGGTCTGCTCTCCAGCGTCGTATTGCCTCGCCGCCGGTCAGATCTGCTCTCCAGCGGCGTATTGCTTCGCCGCCGAAATAGTCAAAGTCCCAACGGCGTATTGCCTCGCCGCCGGTCAGATCTGCTCTCCAGCGGCGTATTGCTTCGCCGCCGAAATAATCAAATTCCCTGCGGCGTATTGTCTCGCCGCTGGTCAGGTCTGCTCTCCAGCGTCGTATTGCCTCGCCGCCGGTCAGGTCTGCTCTCCAGCGGCGTATTGCCTCGCCGCCGGTCAGGTCTGCTCTCCAGCGGCGTATTGCTTCGCCGCCGGTCAGGTCTGCTCTCCAGCGGCGTATTGCCTCGCCGCCGGTCAGGTCGGCTCTCCAGCGGCGTATTGCCTCGCCGCCGGTTAGGTCTGCTCTCCAGCGGCGTATTGCCTCGCCGCCGGTCAGGTCGGCTCTCCAGCGGCGTATTGCCTCGCCGCCGGTCAGGTCTGCTCTCCAGCGGCGTATTGCCTCGCCGCCGGTCAGGTCTGCTCTCCAGCGGCGTATTGCCTCGCCGCCGGTCAGGTCGGCTCTCCAGCGGCGTATTGCCTCGCCGCCGGTCAGGTCTGCTCTCCAGCGGCGTATTGCCTCGCCGCCGGTCAGGTCTGCTCTCCAGCGGCGTATTGCCTCGCCGCCGGTCAGGTCTGCTCTCCAGCGGCGTATTGCCTCGCCGCCGGTCAGGTCTGCTCTCCAGCGGCGTATTGCCTCGCCGCCGGTCAGGTCTGCTCTCCAGCGGCGTATTGCCTCGCCGCCGGTCAGGTCGGCTCTCCAGCGGCGTATTGCCTCGCCGCCGGTCAGGTCTGCTCTCCAGCGGCGTATTGCCTCGCCGCCGGTCAGGTCTGCTCTCCAGCGGCGTATTGCCTCGCCGCCGGTCAGGTCTGCTCTCCAGCGGCGTATTGCCTCGCCGCCGGTCAGATCTGCTCTCCAGCGGCGTATTGCTTCGCCGCCGGTCAGGTCTGCTCTCCAGCGGCGTATTGCCTCGCCGCCGGTCAGGTCTGCTCTCCAGCGGCGTATTGCCTCGCCGCCGGTCAGGTCTGCTCTCCAGCGGCGTATTGCCTCGCCGCCGGTCAGATCTGCTCTCCAGCGGCGTATTGCTTCGCCGCCGAAATAGTCAAAGTCCCAACGGCGTATTGCCTCGCCGCCGGTCAGATCTGCTCTCCAGCGGCGTATTGCCTCGCCGCCGGTCAGGTCTGCTCTCCAGCGTCGTATTGCCTCGCCGCCGGTCAGGTCTGCTCTCCAGCGGCGTATTGCCTCGCCGCCGGTCAGGTCTGCTCTCCAGCGGCGTATTGCCTCGCCGCCGGTCAGGTCGGCTCTCCAGCGGCGTATTGCCTCGCCGCCGGTCAGGTCTGCTCTCCAGCGGCGTATTGCCTCGCCGCCGGTCAGGTCTGCTCTCCAGCGGCGTATTGCCTCGCCGCCGGTCAGGTCTGCTCTCCAGCGGCGTATTGCCTCGCCGCCGGTCAGATCTGCTCTCCAGCGGCGTATTGCTTCGCCGCCGGTCAGGTCTGCTCTCCAGCGGCGTATTGCCTCGCCGCCGGTCAGGTCTGCTCTCCAGCGGCGTATTGCCTCGCCGCCGGTCAAGTCTGCTCTCCAGCGGCGTATTGCCTCGCCGCCGGTCAGGTCTGCTCTCCAGCGGCGTATTGCCTCGCCGCCGGTCAGGTCTGCTCTCCAGCGGCGTATTGCCTCGCCGCCGGTCAGGTCTGCTCTCCAGCGGCGTATTGCCTCGCCGCCGGTCAGGTCTGCTCTCCAGCGGCGTATTGCCTCGCCGCCGGTCAGGTCTGCTCTCCAGCGGCGTATTGCCTCGCCGCCGGTCAGGTCTGCTCTCCAGCGGCGTATTGCCTCGCCGCCGGTCAGGTCTGCTCTCCAGCGGCGTATTGCCTCGCCGCCGAAATAGTCAAAGTCCCAACGGCGTATTGCCTCACCGCCGGTCAGGTCTGCTCTCCAGCGGCGTATTGCCTCGCCGCCGGTCAGGTCTGCTCTCCAGCGGCGTATTGCTTCGCCGCCGAAATAATCAAAGTCCCAACGGCGTATTGCCTCGCCGCCGGTCAGATCTGCTCTCCAGCGGCGTATTGCTACGCCGCCGAAATAATCAAATTCCCAGCGGCGTATTGCCTCGCCGCCGGTCAGGTCTGCTCTCCAGCGGCGTATTGCCGCGCCGCCGGTCAGGTCTGCTCTCCAGCGGCGTACTGCTTCGCCGCCGAAATAATCAAATTCCCAGCGGCGTATTACCTCGCCGCCGGTCAGATCTGCTCTCCAGCGGCGTATTGCTTCGCCGCCGGTCAGATCTGCTCTCCAGCGGCGTATTGCATCCCCGCCGGTCAGATCTGCTCTCCAGCGGCGTATTGCTTCGCCGCCGGTCAGATCTGCTCTCCAGCGGCGTATTGCTTCGCCGCCGGTCAGGTCTGCTCTCCAGCGGCGTATTGCCTCGCCGCCGGTCAGGTCTGCTCTCCAGCGGCGTATTGCCTCGCCGCCGGTCAGGTCTGCTCTCCAGCGGCGTATTGCCTCGCCGCCGGTCAGGTCGGCTCTCCAGCGGCGTATTGCTTCGCCGCCGAAATAGTCAAAGTCCCAACGGCGTATTTCCTCGCCGCCGGTCAGATCTGCTCTCCAGCGGCGTATTGCTTCGCCGCCGAAATAATCAAATTCCCAGCGGCGTATTGTCTCGCCGCTGGTCAGGTCTGCTCTCCAGCGTCGTATTGCCTCGCCGCCGGTCAGGTCTGCTCTCCAGCGGCGTATTGCCTCGCCGCCGGTCAGATCTGCTCTCCAGCGGCGTATTGCTTCGCCGCCGAAATAGTCAAAGTCCCAACGGCGTATTGCCTCGCCGCCGGTCAGATCTGCTCTCCAGCGGCGTATTGCTTCGCCGCCGAAATAATCAAATTCCCAGCGGCGTATTGTCTCGCCGCTGGTCAGGTCTGCTCTCCAGCGTCGTATTGCCTCGCCGCCGGTCAGGTCTGCTCTCCAGCGGCGTATTGCCTCGCCGCCGGTCAGGTCTGCTCTCCAGCGGCGTATTGCTTCGCCGCCGGTCAGGTCTGCTCTCCAGCGGCGTATTGCCTCGCCGCCGGTCAGGTCGGCTCTCCAGCGGCGTATTGCCTCGCCGCCGGTCAGGTCTGCTCTCCAGCGGCGTATTGCCTCGCCGCCGGTCAGGTCTGCTCTCCAGCGGCGTATTGCCTCGCCGCCGAAATAGTCAAAGTCCCAACGGCGTATTGCCTCGCCGCCGGTCAGATCTGCTCTCCAGCGGCGTATTGCTTCGCCGCCGAAATAATCAAATTCCCAGCGGCGTATTGCCTCACCGCCGGTCAGGTCTGCTCTCCAGCGGCGTATTGCCTCGCCGCCGGTCAGGTCTGCTCTCCAGCGGCGTATTGCCTCGCCGCCGGTCAGGTCGGCTCTCCAGCGGCGTATTGCCTCGCCGCCGGTCAGGTCTGCTCTCCAGCGGCGTATTGCCTCGCCGCCGGTCAGGTCTGCTCTCCAGCGGCGTATTGCCTCGCCGCCGGTCAGGTCTGCTCTCCAGCGGCGTATTGCCTCGCCGCCGGTCAGGTCTGCTCTCCAGCGGCGTATTGCCTCGCCGCCGGTCAGATCTGCTCTCCAGCGGCGTATTGCTTCGCCGCCGGTCAGGTCTGCTCTCCAGCGGCGTATTGCCTCGCCGCCGGTCAGGTCTGCTCTCCAGCGGCGTATTGCCTCGCCGCCGGTCAGGTCTGCTCTCCAGCGGCGTATTGCCTCGCCGCCGGTCAGATCTGCTCTCCAGCGGCGTATTGCTTCGCCGCCGAAATAGTCAAAGTCCCAACGGCGTATTGCCTCGCCGCCGGTCAGATCTGCTCTCCAGCGGCGTATTGCCTCGCCGCCGGTCAGGTCTGCTCTCCAGCGGCGTATTGCCTCGCCGCCGGTCAGGTCTGCTCTCCAGCGGCGTATTGCCTCGCCGCCGGTCAGGTCTGCTCTCCAGCGGCGTATTGCCTCGCCGCCGGTCAGGTCTGCTCTCCAGCGGCGTATTGCCTCGCCGCCGGTCAGGTCTGCTCTCCAGCGGCGTATTGCCTCGCCGCCGGTCAGGTCTGCTCTCCAGCGGCGTATTGCCTCGCCGCCGGTCAGGTCTGCTCTCCAGCGGCGTATTGCCTCGCCGCCGAAATAGTCAAAGTCCCAACGGCGTATTGCCTCACCGCCGGTCAGGTCTGCTCTCCAGCGGCGTATTGCCTCGCCGCCGGTCAGGTCTGCTCTCCAGCGGCGTATTGCTTCGCCGCCGAAATAATCAAAGTCCCAACGGCGTATTGCCTCGCCGCCGGTCAGATCTGCTCTCCAGCGGCGTATTGCTACGCCGCCGAAATAATCAAATTCCCAGCGGCGTATTGCCTCGCCGCCGGTCAGGTCTGCTCTCCAGCGGCGTATTGCCGCGCCGCCGGTCAGGTCTGCTCTCCAGCGGCGTACTGCTTCGCCGCCGAAATAATCAAATTCCCAGCGGCGTATTACCTCGCCGCCGGTCAGATCTGCTCTCCAGCGGCGTATTGCTTCGCCGCCGGTCAGATCTGCTCTCCAGCGGCGTATTGCATCCCCGCCGGTCAGATCTGCTCTCCAGCGGCGTATTGCTTCGCCGCCGGTCAGATCTGCTCTCCAGCGGCGTATTGCTTCGCCGCCGGTCAGGTCTGCTCTCCAGCGGCGTATTGCCTCGCCGCCGGTCAGGTCTGCTCTCCAGCGGCGTATTGCCTCGCCGCCGGTCAGGTCTGCTCTCCAGCGGCGTATTGCCTCGCCGCCGGTCAGGTCGGCTCTCCAGCGGCGTATTGCTTCGCCGCCGAAATAGTCAAAGTCCCAACGGCGTATTTCCTCGCCGCCGGTCAGATCTGCTCTCCAGCGGCGTATTGCTTCGCCGCCGAAATAATCAAATTCCCAGCGGCGTATTGTCTCGCCGCTGGTCAGGTCTGCTCTCCAGCGTCGTATTGCCTCGCCGCCGGTCAGGTCTGCTCTCCAGCGGCGTATTGCCTCGCCGCCGGTCAGATCTGCTCTCCAGCGGCGTATTGCTTCGCCGCCGAAATAGTCAAAGTCCCAACGGCGTATTGCCTCGCCGCCGGTCAGATCTGCTCTCCAGCGGCGTATTGCTTCGCCGCCGAAATAATCAAATTCCCAGCGGCGTATTGTCTCGCCGCTGGTCAGGTCTGCTCTCCAGCGTCGTATTGCCTCGCCGCCGGTCAGGTCTGCTCTCCAGCGGCGTATTGCCTCGCCGCCGGTCAGGTCTGCTCTCCAGCGGCGTATTGCTTCGCCGCCGGTCAGGTCTGCTCTCCAGCGGCGTATTGCCTCGCCGCCGGTCAGGTCGGCTCTCCAGCGGCGTATTGCCTCGCCGCCGGTCAGGTCTGCTCTCCAGCGGCGTATTGCCTCGCCGCCGGTCAGGTCTGCTCTCCAGCGGCGTATTGCCTCGCCGCCGAAATAGTCAAAGTCCCAACGGCGTATTGCCTCGCCGCCGGTCAGATCTGCTCTCCAGCGGCGTATTGCTTCGCCGCCGAAATAATCAAATTCCCAGCGGCGTATTGCCTCACCGCCGGTCAGGTCTGCTCTCCAGCGGCGTATTGCCTCGCCGCCGGTCAGGTCTGCTCTCCAGCGGCGTATTGCCTCGCCGCCGGTCAGGTCGGCTCTCCAGCGGCGTATTGCCTCGCCGCCGGTCAGGTCTGCTCTCCAGCGGCGTATTGCCTCGCCGCCGGTCAGGTCTGCTCTCCAGCGGCGTATTGCCTCGCCGCCGGTCAGGTCTGCTCTCCAGCGTCGTATTGCCTCGCCGCCGGTCAGGTCTGCTCTCCAGCGGCGTATTGC